>NC_142930.1:1505313-1520706 GCF_046866305.1 Octopus bimaculoides | reverse complement strand
CATAAATATATATATATACATAAATATATATATATATATACATAAATATATATATATATATACATAAATATATATATATATATACATAAATATATATATATATACACATAAATATATATATATATACATAAATATATATATATATACATAAATATATATATATATATACATAAATATATATATATATATACATAAATATATATATATATATATATATATACATAAATATATATATATATATATATATATATACATAAATATATATATATATACATAAATATATATATATACATATATATATACACAATATATATATACATATATATATACACATTTATATATATATACACACATATATATACACATGTATACATATATATACACACATATATATATATACATATATATATATACATATATATATATACACATATATATACATACACATATATATACATACACATATATATACATATATATATATATACACACACACATTTACATATATATACACACATAAATACATACACATATATACACACATATATACACACAGACATACACACACATATACATACATACACATACATATATATATATATAAACACATATATACACACACATATACATATATACACACACATTTATATATATATACACATATATACACACACACACATATATATACACACACACACACATATATATATATACACATACACATATATATGCACACATATATACACACATATATATATATATATATATACGCACACAAACATATACATATAAAAGTTTTGGTAAGTGCCACGCACGAACCTTTTGGTCCTTGAGTCACTTTGTAACTTCTGCTGATTAAAAATTAGTATTATATATGTGTATTAGTTTAGATTAATACCTTAAGACTGAAGCTTTTCTAGTATGAGAAAAATCAATTGGATCTCTGGTCGATTTAAATCGAACCCCACCAACTGTCAAAACACATTTCCAGTTTTTCAGAAGATGTTCCATGGAAATGGTTCTGCCGACTTCAGAACGTTACCATTTCAACCTTCAGAGAACCCCGACACAATTATTTGCAATAAAATAAAATAAATGTCTTCGTTGATCTTATGTTATTTGAGCAATCGTAAGATATATCTTAATAACAACGATATATAGAGAAAATATTAGAAATAAAACTGACCAAGGAAATAATTTATCACCCAGAAAATTACTAAAATGTAGTGGTGTGGTGGCTTCTATCCTATGGAACACTGACCCGACACATTCTCCAACCAGCAGTACCTATGTCTCTTCAAGTTTCAACCTTGGTTTCTAATTTTCCCTTTCATTTGTTTCCCTCGAAATACGTACAGGTACGCAACATATTCCGTCTTTTACGACTTATGGTACTATAACACACACACAAACATATTTATATATGCGGCTACTGCTTCGTTATGTCACACTCTGTGTGTGTGTATGTGTGTGTGTCTGTGTATATATATATATATATATATATATATATATATATATATATATATATATATACATACACACATACACACACACACACAGTGTGACATAACGAAGCAGTAGCACCAGATTTTCGTGTTTCTCTCTGATCAACATTATTGGTTCTGAATGTACACACACAGAGACACAGACACACACACACATATGCGTGTGTATAAAACATCAAACTAAATTATATTCCTGAATATATAATAAATACCAAATATTCGAACACAGAAATGCAAAAAATGAAAAGCTATCGATGAAACTTGAATTGAATTGATCACGCCAGGAAGTCCTTTTAATCAGCCTTCACTCTGCGACAAGGTAGACGCAATACATCTATCAATCATAAAAGCCATTCTGATCGTCACAATCGGACATTGGATATTAATTTAATAGATTAAAACTGAGTTTTACATTAACAGGCAAATATTTAGAGCTCAGTCAACAATGCGACAGGTTGGTAATTATAAGAGACAAGTGCCACAGAGAAGACGAAAGGGTACACCTCTTCACAAGAAGCCCCGGTAGGTCACTCTGGACCACCGACCTAAACCGGCAACAACAATGGAAAATAGAAGGAAAAAAAGCACTACATATAGAGATAATTATCGAGATGTTCGTTAATTAATTATTAAATAATCTGTAATTAAGAAAAAAATGATGTTAATCGCTACACACACCACAGAGAGAGAGATATATATAATGATCTTCTTCAACAGCTAGCCTTTCTATATAAACCAAATAACAGTATTTTTTTTTTATATTTGGCAAATTCTATGGTCAAGTTAAACATAAGAAACATTTCTACTTTTTTTTCTCCGTATAAATATTCCACTTCAAACCATTTTTGTTTTTCTCTTAAGCCAAATATTCTCGGCAGTTTTTTTTTTCCTTCAATACTTAATGGTTTTTAAAAGGGGGATCGATTTTAAAGGATTTTCAATCATATATTGATCCCCCATTTAATAATTATTACTGAATTAAATTAAGCAGGCAAGAATCATTTGAGGAAGTAGGAAAAAAATAATAAATAATAATAAATAAATAGCATACATAAGGAAATGGAAGAGTTTGATCAGTGATGGCATGAATTGGCAAAATGAAGTGGGTAGGTAGATAAATATGTAAATAAATATGAAATAAACCCTGCTTTGGAATGGTTTAAAATAATAATTGCTGTGTATTGGTAACATAAGTAAATGTGTGTATTAAAACGATCATCTACAAAGCAATTGCAACATTCTTCATTTGGAAATCCGATCTAAAAAGGGAAAACGTTACAATGAAAGATGGGAGAAAGAATAATTAGTGGAGGAGCATCAGTGTGTGTGTGTGTGTGTGAGGGATTAGAGCATACGTGAGTGTGTGTGTGTGCGTGGATTAACAATAATTAATAATAGTTAACAGAACGCGTGTGTGTGCAAGGGATTAATAATTAATAAAAGCATGTATGAGGGTTTAATAATTAATAGAACGTGGGTGCATGAGAGGGATTGATAATTATAATTAATTGAGCATATGTGTGCGGATGGATTAATACAATAATTCTAATTATGGTATACAAGGGCAGCAGTTTTGAAGGGAGGGACCAGTCGATTACGTCGACCCTAGTACATGGCTGGTACTTTATTTTATCGACTCCTAAAGAATGAAAGACAAAGTTGGCCGCTTCGGTGGAATTTGAACTTGGAATTTAATAAAGAAGGATTAATAATAATTAATAGAACATGTGTAGGGGAGGATCAATAATAATAAGGCATGTGTGAAAGGGGTTAATAATAATAATAATAATAATAATAATAGCAGCAACAAAAGATGCATGGGTAAAGGAATTAATGATAGAACGTGTTTGAGAGGGATTAATACATGTGGGGAGGGTGATAATAATAATAATAGAAGAGTATTGGGGAAGAGTACATGTATATGGACGATTAATAATAATAATTAATAATACAAGTATGCGAGGGTTTAGTAATATTTAATACTCTTTGTGTGTGTGTGTGTGAGGGATTTTAGAATGACAGAAACAGGAAGGGGAGTGTTTCGTGTGACAGAGAGAGCAAAATAATGTGTTGAGAGGAACAACATAGGGAAAGAAGAAGAAAAAATTAGTGAAAATGAAAGATGAATCAAAGAGAGAGACGGAATAAGATTGAGAAGAAAAAAGTGAGAGAAATGAGAGATTTAGAAAGAGAAACATTGACGATTTTCGGCTCATTTTTCATCTGCTCAAGATTTGACATCAAACAAAAAGTAATCGAGGGTTTGAAAAGGAGATGAAAGATAAAAATTAACGAAAGGGGATGGATATTGATATAATTATTGTCATTTTCAGGCTGAGACATTTACCACTGACATTACTACAAACACCAACTTCTTTTTTTACCAACGAGCTATATAATGATAATAATAATAATAATAATAATAATAATAAATAATAGTAATAATAATACAACTTCTTTTTCACAATATCAATAAAAATATTTTAATAGCAAGGTGAGAAAATGTGACAGGAAAGTCAAAAAGATTGGTATCTAGAAGGAAAACAAGATATTGAAGGGTTGAAAACCATCTCATTGATAATTTGGGATGGAAATAAAGGGGGTGTAGGGGTTTAATAATGGATTTTGGTTATAATCATTTAAAAAGGGGGATCAAGGCACAGAGACTTCGATGGGATTTCATTTGTTTTTTGTTTTTTCTCTGATTTTGTTTTCGATTGCATTAACAAACATAAAAGGAAGTGAAATGGTTACAACTGGGAATCGAAACTAGAGCTTTGGAATGGAATGTGTCGTTAGCTCTAGATACAGATTAATATGTAAATGCAGATTATATATATATATATAATGAACTTTACAAACCTTTCAGCCATTCTTTATTATGCGTGTGTTTGAGTTAATAATTTATCCAGTGTCAAATGTTCTTGTAACTGTTAAATTCTATCCAGGGTCCACTCGGTTCGAAGAGGTTTGACAGAGGCAGAGAGGAGAGACAAGTGCTCTTCTTGGACAGTATCCAGCCAATTCCTGGTCTTCTTTTCTCTCTCTCCCTCTTTTTCACACAAGCTATTCTGTTTGTTAAATGTTGTTGATTCCCTTTCTTTCTTATACCCATATATATATACAAATATATATATACCCGTGTATAAATACACATATATATGTATGTATGAGTGTGTATGTATGTATTTATGTATGTGTGCGTGTGTATGCGCGTGTGTGCGTGTGTGTGTGTGTGTGGTTATCACAAACGAATGACGATATTAAAGGGTCAGGGTATATATATCATATAAGGGGAGGGGTATGTATTAAAAAGGGGACGACGAAGACGACATCTCGACGCCCGATAACCGTCACATCTCGCCGATGGAGAGACGATGTTGGAAAGAAGAGAAGAAGTAAGCGATGAAGATGTAGACAACAGTTCGACACCGACTTCGCCAATCCGCCATGTTCCTTACTCCACCATGACTACTACTACTACTACTACCATGACTACTATTACTACTACTAGTGTTGTTATAGAAGGTGGTGGAGGAGGAGGAGGAGGCAGGGCAGCAGACTTGAACTACAGTCGTTCTGGCACGGCGACTGCTGCTGCTCGCAAGTCGTGGTAGCAGTTGTCTTGTTAATGCTGCTGCTGATGATGCTGCTATTTCTATCTCTCTCTCTCTCTCTCTTTCTCTTTCACTCACACACACTCTCTCTCTCTCTCTGCTGGTATTGCTGCTGCTGCTGCTACATCTCGTTAGTCGTAGTCGCAGTCATCTTCTTGTTGCTGCTGCTGCTGCTATCTCTGTCTCTTGCCAGTCGTCATCGTCACAGTCGTCTTCTTACTGCTGCTGCTGTTACTGCTATCTCTGTGTCTCGCTAATCGTCATCGTCGCAGTGGTGTTCTTGTTGCTCTTGCTCCTATCTATCTATCTCTCTCTCTCTTTCAATCACTCTCTCTATCCTGCTGCTCGCACTCTCGCTGCTGCTGCTGCTTAACTTTGTTTCCCTCTTGCTGCTGCTGCTGCTATCTCCCTTTATCTCACTTTCTCAATTTCTCCTTCCCTTTCTTTCTTCATCATCTCTCCTTTTCTGTTGTTCTTTATCTCTTTTCCCCTCTCTTCCTCTTGCGACTCTCTCTTCTTCTCTCTCTCTTTCTCTTCCTGGTCGTCGTCGTCGTCTTTATGTTGCTGTTGTACTTAATGGGGAAGGTATCGGGAGCAAATCCTAGCAAGACACCTTTCCTAACCAAACTCCCTCTTCACTTGCTTCCTCATTGCTGCTGCTGATTGATATTGTTATCATCATCATCATCATCATCATCATCAACAACAACAACATAGACATCATCATGTCTATGATGATGCTGGTGATGATAACTATTGCTGCTGCGACTATTTCTAGTTCGCTTGCTGCTACTATCGATGCTTATATTTCAATTCGCTACCTTAACTAATGTCTATATTTTTCTTATACACACGGAATAAATCCATACGTATGTATCAAAAATAACACACATACATACAAGCGCGCGCACTTATTTACATACATGTGTGTGTGTGTGTATATATATATATATATATATATACATCATGTCAGGGTGTCCCTTGAGGTCTTAATAATATGACTTGATCTTACGTTTTCAATGGTTCTTTTCCTTATATATATATATATATATATATATATATATATATATATATATATATATATATATATACATATACATACATATACAATATGAGGGAACGTTTGCCAATTCCTCTATCCGAAATCCTTTGCATCCCACAGATGTTCAACCTTATTTTCCCTTACATCCTACTTTAATATATTTCCGATTTCACTTGTCATTTTTTCTCCTCATCTTATCTCACTTTTATCTGTTTATTTCAAGATTTGCGATGTGTCTATATTTAATTTTTACCTCTATTTACTTTTTCTTTCATTCTTTATTTACCGTCATATTTTAATTTATTTCTCATGCTAATTCTCATTTTCTAAAAAAAAAAACAATTTTTAATGCTTTATTTTTAAGATTTAATTACCAAAATATGTTGCCATCTGAAAACTTCGAATTGCGCACAACGTTTTTATAATTGTGGTGAAAGTAGTCATAAATACCTTTACTGATAATTCGATTATAAGAAAGTATTCGGTGCACAATTTTATGATAAAAAACAGAATTTAAATGACTCACCAAAATATTCTATATAAGAAAATATAAATGAATTATTCGTAAAATAAATAGAATGTTTAATATGTGTTCATTATTGTAATCCTATTCTACATTTGTATGGCTTTTTACTTCGTCCTTACATAAATACCTGCTACTAATATGTATTATAAAGATTTATGCTAAATACCAACTGGTTCCTCTTCTGCCAAGGTCATTCCACCTCTATTCTGAAATATCCAACGAAGCTAAAATCGAAATTTTTAATTTCGATTTGACCATACGGTGCTTGAAGTGACAGAACTAAGATTTCTGAAGATGAACTCAAGAAAATCCTTTTAATTTCTGTGCAAAATAGGTCGTTATTTGAACTTAAACAGTTGTTTGTGGGTGGCAGATTTTTTTTCCAATTAGATTTTCAAAAGAAATTTTGCAGGTCACGAATAAGCACTTAGTCAGCGAAGTTAGTGCTAAACTACGACTAGAAAGTCACATACGAAATACTTACGACATTCGATGTTTCTGTAATCCCTATCTCCTGGCCCGTTATCCTACTTTGCCCAATCTATTAAAATTAGTACCACACTAATCACAGACGATTACTTAGGTTTCAGCCGTAATTGCTCCAGGCCAAGTCTAACTTAAGGCGATAGACGTGCCCCATTGCCCAGTTTTACATACCACCTAGGACCTTAACTGTCTTTAGCAAAATCCACTCTGTTGCAAACATTCATGAATGGTTTTTAGTTTGAGAATATGCTCCCATCTGTCTTAGAGATCCCCTTCTTGGGTTGGCTGCACAGCCTTCTCTTCTTGGTAAAAGATTTTTTTTAAATTAAACCTTAAAAGCACCACCTGGAGTAGTGTTTTAGGCTACCATAGTCCCTCTGGACAGGAGTTGTTGTCTACTGAAATATATCAAGGGCTGCTGGTTTGTCTGGTATTCGTTGGGGGAATTTGTTCAAGTACCATATGAATATTAAGGGTGGTGGGGAATTATTTCGCAATGTTGTTACGTGATGTGATCTCCAACTTTTGTAGGTGTATGACACAAGGCCGACACTTGGTTGGCCATTGTGAATGTGATATAGTCCTTGTTTAGACAGTGTTGATGGAATATTTTCTAAGTTGTACAACTCATTCAGTGCTGATGGTAGCATTGGACAGAAAAAGTTTCAGTTTTTTTTACATCCAAATTAATCAAGACCTATCAGTCATGTCATTGTTTTTTTTTTTTTTATTTGTGTGTGTGACCGACCTCTTGAGTGTTTCAATTCTCATGTTTTGTTTTATAAAGGGAGAATATTGGGAGAAATATTCTAAATGTGACCAAGCAGACATAGAGAAGAGACGGCTCTCTAGACTGGAAAGTTCTGAGGATTCATGAGGGCATTCTGTGAGACATATCAACTCTATTGTTGATGTGTGCACTTCGTTTTAGGTTTTTTTTGCAGTTACACTTGTATCTGATACTACAAGAAACTAGGAAAACCATCTAACTAATAAATTATTTTTAAAAAATATATATACTCTAAGAATTCTTTTGTAAATTTCAAATTTACAAAAGCATTGAAGAATGGATGGGAAACTTCTATAAACAGAACACTGTTCAAAAACTGGGAATGATAAAGTCTTGGAATATTGTTGCTGAACATTTCCGTTTCCAAAAATTAGAATTAGTTAGGTTGATTAGAAAACATCCAATTCCTAATTTACTGTTAAGTCATAAACGTTTGTGTTCTTTTATTGCTAATTACTCTCGTCTCTGACACCATCTCACCTGCATCTCATTAATCCACAATGTGGGTGTTTGCTTAGTTCAAAGAAATGCTTTGTTATTCTTGAACAGAATAACACGAACGTTTGGTAAATTTGCAACAGAATATCAAAGAGTTCCTCAGGGAAATAGCATTTTTGTTCTCTTTATTTCTTTCTTTCTGTTTTTTGTTATGAAAAGGAAGATTACAAATTATAAAGTTTAACATGCATATTCTTATTGTTAGAAGGAAAGAGAATATTTTGCCATTGTCCCATTCATTGTTAAGCCAATTGCAATAATTTTTCCTATGTAAAAAAAAAATACATAGAACACATTTGAAATAGTATTAAATTAAAACTACCATCTGTGTATCATACCAAACGCATATACACCAATGAAAGGCATGATGCTGTGCTTTTTATCTGAGAAAAAATTTCTTCATAGAAGAAATCTTTCTCTCAGACAAAACCTACATGTTAAAAACAACAATATATATGAGAATGAGGTGAATGTTTTTGCCAAAGAACCTCACAAGAACAGCAGACACAGCATTCACAAGCTTCAAGGAGGATGAAACACATCTGTTGTTCTCAGGAGTCACTGCTGGGTCAATGTTTGCTTTCCTCTGATATATTGTGTTTTTACGCAACATATCTATAAAGAGAGTTTCTCTCAGACAGAAACTGTAGCATCATGCCTTTCAGTGGTGTATATGCATTTAGTATGATAGACAGATGGCAATTTTTCCTAAATTTATGTGAATATTGCAATGGAATCAAAGAAGCAGTTGAGCACCACAAAAAATAACTTTCAATAATGCCATCTTGTTACATTTAGCTCAAGTCCTGCCAGGTTTGGGCTTGCTTTTCAGTCTTCTGTGTCTGCTTATGAGTCCTTGTTTTGACTTTGTGTGACAGCTGTAAACAAGTGTCACCCTCATACAAGCAATATCAATAATTTCTATGAAAATATGTCCAGTCATGGGGAAATATTGTTTTAATTGGAGACCAGTAAAGGTTGGTGACAGCAAGGGCATCCAGCCTTAGAAAATCTACCTTGAAAAAATTTTGTCTGACACGCAAGCATGGAAAAGTAGACATTAAAATGATGATGATGTCATTTAAGTACAGCAGATTGATTTATAAACTGGTGACAATTTAAGTAATCATCAAATATATTTTTTATTCATTTCTAACTTATCCTTCAGCAGTTACAAAATCTATTTACTTCTACACGAGACCACTTTTTCGAAAATTATTAGCTGAAAGAAATTTTTACATATTTCTTTCTTCTGTTAACTACTTGACAGAGGAATTGGTGAGTCTTAGAGCTATATTCAGATCTTAACTATATTTCTTCAGCAATATGCTGCCTTTGTTTTGATTAGTTTTGAAAATAATGAAGAATTTAGTAAAATAACCTTGTTATTATTAAATTAGTGTTTGGGACCGAAATTAAAATTTTAATGAAAGGTTTTAATTTCAATTACTTTAAAATAAGAAGTTTGTATCATAGAATCAGAGTTGATATCAAAAGGGTTGATCTAGCTTATTTCTACCAAAGAATTTGATGGTCTTGATAGCAGATGCTGCAACTGATCTGCCAATTAAATGAAGGCCATGACTGAACTATAAAATGGTAGAAGACTCCCAGAGTCTTCTTTTCTCTTTGTTCCTTGCAGTTTAATTATGTTATACATTTTGTTATACATAAATTTGTCTTTTATATCACAATATTAGACAGATATCTCTGATAATAATAGCCAGTGTTAATGTTGGCTGGTTGATTATCCAGTAACACTTTACATCATACAAATATAGAGTAAGGGGGAGATACAGAGAGAGCATAAGAGGTGCAGATGATTGCACATGTTAGGCTTGGTGGCAAGCAATGAGTAAAGGAACATTACACACACATACACAGTGAGAGAGAAAGAAATCAGAGACAAAAGAGGAGAGAGTGTTTTCATATGTATTTTCATCATCATCATTTAACGTTTGTTTTCCATGCTGGCATGGGTGGGGCAGTTTGACAGGAGCTGACCAGCTGGAGGGCAGCCTGGGACTCCTGTTTTGGAATGGTTTCTACAGCTGGATGCCCTTCCTAACACCAACCACTTTATAGACTGCTCGGGGTACTTTTACACAGCACCAGCATGGGTGCTTTGTATGTGGCACCAGCACCCACAAGCCCACAAAATAAGGAATGTTCAGCTGAAGAGGGATGCAGGGGCCATGCCTGTATGCAAGGATGACCACGTCTTTACTTAGCTTGGCATGTCTTCTCAAGCACAGCAAACTGCCAGAAGTTTCAGTCCCCTGTCATCCCCTCTGTGAGGCCCAACATCTGAAGACCCTTCCTCACTGATTTGCCCCACATCTTCCCGGGACTACCCCTTCCACAATCAGAGCTCAGCACTTCCTGATGTAACTGTCCTCGTTCATATGCATGACCAAACCAGCTGAGTCTTTTCTCTTGCACACTTCATCTGAAGAACACAAATGTTGTTTAAAGACTCACAACATCTGTTTCAGTAGCAATTTCTTTTTTCTTGATGAATAGTTTGATTGCTACAGTTGCATCTTGAAAAAAAAATCCAGTCTCTTCATATGATTTTAAACATAAGTTGGAGAAGAAAATTCAAAACAACTTGCTTTGCCATGCATTAAGAATATCCACATACCTATATAAAGAGAGAATTTGAGGATGAGTGCATGAACAAACCTCCATAAAATAAATTCAATGCAGAAAGTTATTTTGGTTTCAATTTCTTTTTTGTTTTTTGAATATTGTTTCATTTAATTTTATTTTAAAGCAATAAATATTTTCATTTTGAGAATTAGTATTCATTTCATCATTTTATATAAGCACCAAGAATTTTGATAAGAGTAAAATTATAATCACTATATGATTTAACAGCATTGACACCCTGCAAGCACAATGGTAACATGCTCGTGTAACAAAACATTATATAAAACAAAATGCATATATAATACATAACTTGGAAGCAGCACTGCAGATATGCCACCACACATGAGCTCAAGACATGACCACCTTCACGCACTTCTCGTGAGGAATTCTGGAAGGAGTTTCAAGAGACCATTGCAGAGACGCTTCCAACAGATTTCAGTAATCATTGGAAAACCAACTATAGCAGTGACTTCATGACATCCTAGCAATATCTGAAGAAGGAATTTTTATATTCCAAAATATTATATTAAACTATGAATAATTAAATTATTCATAACAGTTATTATAGTCCCACTCTGCATTGGTGTGCCATTCCAGACATGTTACATTTGAGAAATTATAATTATTATATATCTGCCATATTCCCTGATATTATCCATGGTGGCAAAAGTGTATACTTCTAAAGTTACTTGTTGTCATACAACAGGTAGCACTGTAGTCTGATCATAATCAACCATCAGGTGGAACTAAAAGCCTAACATACCAGAGAGAGATTAATGATTAAAGACTAAAATTATGGCTGTGTTGCTAAGAAGCTTACTTTGCATGCAGTTCTGGGTTCAGTCCCACTGCATGGCGTCTTGGACAAGTGTCGAGAATGTTCTCCCTGCTCTCATGTCCTTCTCTTCTGCATGCATTGATCTGCAAAAACAAACCGAAACATACAATTGCCTTTTGCCCTGCAACTAATCCATGATTCAAATTTTGAGATCATCACAGATATTGGGCATCCAAGCAAGAATTTTCTCTTCACTATCCTGTAATAGCCATAGTACTATGTTCATAACAAAATATTAACTTTCAGTGGCTAAGTCCACCTTGTTCAATATAGATATCACAGTGTAGTATAGTGTACCTCCATTAGTTGTGGCTGTTTTAGACTCTGGTGAGGAGGCTGGTTCTTTTCTTATGAAAAATCACATGCAACAGGGCAACATTCCAATTATAAAAGACTTGTTTCTTAATCCTTTTAAATCTATAAATATCTCAGAGATAAACACCAACCCAAAGCATTATGGAGATCCATGGAGAAACAAGATTCATAAGTTATCAATTGACACTGAGTAAAAAGAAAGGAGACTTGCCTCTAATGAAGACGGCAGCTTTGCTCTAATTCATAAAATGGATGAACCTGCTGAGAGAGAGAGAGAGAGTGTGTGTGTGTGTGTGTTTCCTTACTCTGTACTATTTATAAACATGATATTCTGTCATTCTAAACATATGGCATTTATATTTTATTTCATTTATGTCACAGTTGCCTTAGGGCAACAGTGACATAAGTAGGAATTATTTAGATAAGGGAGGATGTAAGTAGGAATTAGTAAAAGACACATGAACATGAATACATGAATATAACATTAATCGGGGAGTTGGGGGGTGAGGAGACATGGGGTTCTCCCATAAAAAAAAAACCCTCATCTTCATTCCACACCAGATATAACAACAGGGAATTGGTCCATTATAGCACTGTTAGATTAAGCAACACTCACAAACGTGCTCCCCCCCCCCCAACCACAGTGTATATCTTCACCTATTCTTATACTTATGTGTGTGTGTGTGTGAGTGTTGTGTGTGTATGTGTGCCTGTAGCCATTCTCAAGAATATATTCTCAGCCATGTCTTATGAAGACTGACAGACACTCACCATAAAACAAGTTAAAAGTAAAGAAACTTCCAATTTTTCTTTGTTTCTTTGCTTCTTTCTTTCTTTCTTTTATACTTTTCACCTTTTTTTTCAATCGATTAGATTACTGCAACTGTTTTATTGATTTTTTTATTGATTCTTTATTGACCTCACAAAATGCTACAAAAAGATAGATTTTTCTACATCTCTTCACTAACAACATCAACTCATTTCTCGGAACATTTATAATAATTAATGGATAATTATGTTAACGAACCCTATTTATTATGCATGACCAGACGTGAGCATGGCCGTGTGATTTTCAGCTCAGTTCGACAACAGAGTACCTTGGGCAGGTGCCCCTTATCGTAGTCCCCTTCTGATGGTTCTAAATGAGTGTCCCTGTTGTTCAAAGCAATGTTGCTGGTTCCAGTTTTCCACCAACAAACATTTCTGGCCATGGGGGGGGGGGGGGTGTCACCTTGCTTGGAATCTGATGAGTGTTGGTGACAGGAAGGGCATCCAGCCATGGAAAACTAGCAAATTCCATCTGATCCATGCAAGTATGGGAGAGTGGTTGCTGAAATGACAATGAGGTGTGGTGGTGGTGGTGGTGGGGTATGGTGATGACGATGACAATGACAATGAGGAGGATATATAAGGGATGATAAGGCTTCAAGTTTCTACAAAGGAACATGAATATATATTTTCATTCAGAACTTTGTTAAGAGAACTAATTCAGTGACACAAAGGAAAGAAAATGGATGCATGAGTTAGGAACGGTTCCCAAAAAAGTTGTTTATTCGAGAGAGAGCTTAAAATAGTTCACCAATATCCTTGTAATTAAGGTTTTGTTATCATCATCTCCTCTATCCTTCACCTTGATCCTCAATATCATCACCATCATTATCATCACCTTTATTTGAACTCACACAAAGACTGCCCACCGGGTGGTTTTCTGGTCATTACTAAACAAATTTCCACATTTTGTTCCCAATTTGTAGAATTATTCTGATATGCTATTCTTTCTTTTTTTAATTCTTTTATTCATTTCAGTCATCTGACTGCGGCCATACTGGAGCATTGCCTTTAGTCAAATAAATCGACCCCAGGACTTATTCTTTTTAAGCCCAGTACTTATTCTATCAGTCTCTTTTGCTGAACTGCTAATTAATAAGGACATAAACACACCAACATCGGTTATCAAGCAATATTGGGAGTACAAAAACAGACACACAAACATACAGACATACATACATATATATATAAATATATATATATATATATATATATATATATATATATATATATATATACATACACGACGGGCATTTTTCAATCTCCGTCTTCCAAATCCACTCACAAGGCTTTTGTTGGCCCGAGGCTATAGTAGAAGATACCTGCCCAAGGTGCCATGCAGTGGGACTGAACCCAGACCCATGTGGTTGGTAAGCAAGCTACTTACCACACAGCCACTCCTGCATGTGTTTAATTTTCCTTTCTATCTTTTATTCCTTTAATAGAACTCACTTGATCAGGAAATAAATTTAGAATAATAAGCAAGAACTCAAAGGCAGCATTAGAATTTAGGAAGAATTTATGAAGGAATTAGGTGTGTGTGTGTGTGCACGTGTGTGTGTGCACATGTGTGTGTGTGTGTGTGTGTGCCCATTCTCAAGAATATACATTCAGGTATGTCTTCTGAAGACAGACAGATGCACACCATAAAATAAGTTAAAAGTGAGGAAACTTCTAATTTTTTTTTTGTATCTTTGTATCTTTCTTTCGTTTTCATATTTTTCACTTTTTCTTGTTCTAACTTAGCCACATACAAATCATCAGTTTAATGGAAGAGGTAGACCCAGGAAGACATGGGATGAGGTAGGGAAGCATGATCTTCAGACGTTGGACCTCACAGAAGCAATGACCAGTGACCGAGACCTTTGGTGATACGCCGTGCTTCAGAGGACCCGTCAAGCCAAGTGAAATCATAGTTGTGACCCTTGTTGGTGTCATGTAACAGGCACCTGTGCCAGTGGCATGTAAAAAGCATCTTTTGAGTGTTGGGCCTCACAGAAGGCAATGACAAATGATCAAGGCCTTTGGCAATGTGCTGTGCTTGAGAAGAAGACCCATCAAGCCAAGTGAAATCGTAGTCGTGGCAGATAGTGGTGTCACACAACTGGCCCCTGTGCTGGTAGAAACATAAAATCACCCATTACACTCTGTAAAGTGGTTGACATCAGGAAGGGCATCTGGCTGTAGAAACCATGCCAAATCTGATCGGAGTCTGGTGCAACCCTTCAGCTTAACAGCCTTGGTCAAACCATCCAACCCATGCCAGCATGGACAATGGATGCTAAATGATAAATAT
>NC_142930.1:1225313-1265313 GCF_046866305.1 Octopus bimaculoides | reverse complement strand
ATTTCATATATATATTGGCATAGATATATATATATATAATATAAATAATATATAAATATATGCATATATGCATACGTATATGTACATACCTACATATATATGTATATATATGCATATATGGGTACAGGACATCAAAAAACGTAGACACAATGAGAAAACATATCCAGGTATGTACATTTATGTATGAATATATGCATATATTTATATTATTATATGATCGAACACCTCGCATCCTTTTCCAAGTATATCTATATATATATATATATATATACAGATATAGGGCAGGGAATCGTCAATTAGTAATAAAATTAATAATTAACAATTTTGCCTAGTAGTTCAGTATGAAAAAACCTTTATCGGTAAAACCATTTATAATCATAAATATACAGGGATTAGCATGAGTTGCTTCTCCAACATACTGAGAATTTAGAAATATTTTGACTGCTATTTCTAAATTCTCAGTATGTTGGAGAAGCAACTCATGCTAATCCCTGTATATTTATGATTATATATATATATATATATATATATATATATATATATATTGTCATCATCATCATTTAACATCCATTGTCTATACTGGCATGGGTTCGATGGTTTGACCAGGGCTGGTAAGCTGAGGGGCTGCACAGGACTCCAGTCTGATTTGGCAGGGTTTCTATGGCTGGATGCCCTTCCTAATGCCAACCACTCCAAAAGTGCAAAGAGTGCTTTTACGTGGCTCCAGCACAGGTACCAGTTGCATGACACCACTATCTGCCATGATTACAATTTCACTTGTCTTCATGAGTCTTCATTCTCAAGTATGGCATATTACCAAAGGTCTCAGCCATTTCTCACTGCCTCCATGAGGCCCAATACTCGAAAGGTGCTTTTTATGTGCCAATGGCACAGGTGCCAGTTTCGTGCCTCCAGTATCAACCACATTGCCTCTGTGAAGCCCAACACTTGATGAGCACTTTTTATGTGCCACTGACACAGGTGCCAGGTACACGACACCAGCATCAGCCTCAATGCCTTTGTGAAGCCCAATGCTTCAAAGAGATACCACAGCATATCGCTAAAGGTCCCAGTCACTGCCTCTGTAAGGCCCAATGCTCAAAGATCATGTTTTACCACCTCATCCCATGTCTTCCTGGGTCTACCTCTTCCACAGTTTCCCCCCACAATCAGAGATTGGCACTTCTTTATAACTTCATCCCTCCCACCCACCAGTAAAAGAATCAGGACCACTTCCTGTCCATCTTGACTAAAAGATTAAAAATAAATTTATTATTCCAAGGGTGGAGTAAAATATTATTTTACTGAAGTCGAAAACAACTTCACAGGCTATTTATTATTCAGCTTTCCACATCACTGATCACCAGACACTTATGACTGTGTGCGGTGTGTGTGTGTGTGTGTGCACGTGTACATATGTGTATGTGTATGGTGACCTCACCGGTGCTAGTGTCACGTAAAAAGCATGTAAAATGGCTGGCATTAGGAAGAGCCTCCAGGTATAAAAATTAAGCCAAAGTAGACATAGGCGTAGGAGTGGCTGTGTGGTAAGTAGCTTGCTTACCAACCATATGGTTCTGGGTTCAGTCCCACTGCATGGCACCTTGGGCAAATGTCTTCTACTATAGCCCCAGGCCAAGCAAAGCCTTGTGAGTGGATTTGGTAGACGGAAACTGAAAGAAGCCCATCGTATATATATATGTGTGTGTGTGTGTGTGCGCATGTTCGTGTGTCTGTGTTTGTCCCCCCCCCCCCCACCATCACTTGACAACTGATGCTGGTGCGTTCATGTCCCCATAATGAAGCGGTTCAGCAAAAAATAAGTACTAGGCTTATAGAATAAGTACTAGGCTTATAAAGATAGAATAAGTACTAGGCTTATAAAGAATAAGTCCTGGGGTCGATTTGTTCGACTAAAGGCAGTGCTCCAGCATGGCCGCAGTCAAATGACTGAAACAAGTAAAAGGATAAAAATAGAACTTAACGCCGTCCTCTGACTGACCAGCTCTGGCCAAACCATACCAGTATGGAAGATGGACATTAAATGATGATGATAATGATGATATCATAAATATAAAAAATTAATTATGTCTCACCATCTGAGTTTAAAACATCAAACGAGTACATATGACCCTTGTGTAATACGAGTAAATGGCGACTAGACGGATTGGAATGGAGCTCATCTCTACTTTTCCTGTTTAAAGATGAGAAATGGAAATAAATGAATAAATAAATAAACATTCCAGGGGGTAACGAGTTCAAAAGTAGTTGTGTCCAGTCACTTAGAATAAGGAATTAAAGGTAAATCTGAGAAGGGATTAAGTATTTAATCCAGAACTGATAATCTAGTAAAATACATTTTGTTGGATAAATGACAATGGATTGAATATTTTATATAAATAAACATTTATAAATGTGATAACCAATAAAATGATTTAAATGCTTGCATGATTATGGGTGTGTCCAATCATGTTTATCATATTTGTGTGCATTCAAGCATGGAAAGACAAATGATGCAGAAACTGTCTCAAGAGAAAAATTCTCCTTAGAGACAATGTAAAAAGCACTCATGCTGGCGTCACATAAAAAGCACTTGTGGTGGCCCCATGTATAAAGCATCCATGCCAGTGCTACATTAAAAAGCACCTGTGCCAGCACCACATACAAAGCACCCAGTACATTCTGTAAAGTGGTCAGCATTAGAAAGGGCATCCAGCCATAGAAACCCTGCCAAACAGATGACTGGAGCCTGGGCAATCTGCTGGCTTGCCAGTTCCTGTCCAACCCATGCCAGCATGGAAAATGGGTAGTAAATGATGATGACGATGATGATGAGACAATATGAATGAAAAGAGATCACTGGCCCATCTGGAGCATAAGGGCCCATGCAGTCTTGAATAGTTGTATGTCATCAGCCACAGACACTGAGTGGCCCTTCATAGCCGCTAACAACAGGTTGTTCTCATATTAGAACAGAAACGCTGATGTGTGCCCCTCTAATTAATTAATTAATTACAGCTTGACAAAGCTTTTCACCCATCAACAAGGTATTCTTTTACAGCTGAATGGATTTCCTATCATGATTTCACACATCATTGAAGACATGAAAAGAGCGAATGGTTTGGTGACAGCAGCAGCAACAACAACAACAGCAACAACAACAACAACAGCAACAACAACAACAACAACACTGCTTGTACCTCACAACTTTCATAGAGCACAAACATAAACACAGACACACACACACACACATTCACATGTGTGTGTGTGTGCGTGTGTGTGTGTGTGTGTAAACATGAGAGTGTGTGAGAAGTTCCTTTCCACCTTGTCTCAAGATCATTCAAAAGGCTTTGGTCAACTTAGATCTCTGGTAGGAGACTTTCACACAGACTTGTGTGTGTACGATGAGTGTCTTTCATTCACATGGCTTTGATTGGCCTGGAGATATAGCACAGGACACTTGCCCCCCACCCCCTCCTCACACATAATCATACATACATAGATATATACACCCAGAGAAAGACACACAAACACTGAACTTACTTGGGAATTCTGGTCGACTTAAACAGTCTTTTGTATTGACTCATATCCAAAGGATAAGCTTTATACAGGAAAGCCCCGTACCATGACACGGCCTCTGGAAGCCACCTGGCAAAAAACAAACAGACAAATAATCAAACAAACTAATCAATTGGATGCAATTCGTTTCATTTATGGAAAATATTCAAAAATATAAGCAGCAATTTCCGGGGGTGGGGGTGGAGGAGGGCTTAAAAGTAACAAGTAAGGTTTAGAAAGGTAAAATGCAATAAAAGGGATTAGGATTAAAAAGATGATACACTTTAAAACCACTGTTTCTCAACTGAGGTTCATATGGCCCTGGCGGGGGGGGGGGGGGTCCATGTAAGAATTTGTTATCAAAGTTTATCTGCACTAAATTGGTTACACTTCTAAAACACACAAAATATTAAAACAAATCTTTTTTATACAATTTCTAATAATATTTAAGTATAAAAATTAAATTAAGTTTCATTAAGATTAAATTGAGTTCATGAACCTTGGTTCTTTTCCCTAAAACTATATATTTATATACATATATACATACATACATATGTATATATACATATATATATATATATATATATATATATATATATATATATATACACACAATATATATACACACACGTATATATATACACACACACACACACATATATATATATATATACATATATATATTGTTTTCCTCGCATACTGTTTTTCTCTGTTATCTTGGTGCGATACGGTGGATTAATTTAAGACCTTAGCTCTTATTTCTAGCAGGTAGATGCTTGTTAAGCATCATTACGCTTCGTACAAATTTATAATTCATAGCTATTTAATGCTATTGCGCCTGCGATCCACCTATGGCACTGCTGCTGATAGCATCAATTTTAAAATTTATCCACAGATGATATGAACAGTAGTGACATCTGATTTCAAATCTCAGTGTTTGAATGTTTTGCTTATACACACACACACACACACACACATATATATATGACAGGCTTCTTTCAGTTTCTGTCTACCAAATCATTCCCAAGTCTGTGCTTGATCTGAGGATGTAGCAGAAGACACTTGCCCAAGGTGCCACACAGTGGGACTGAACCCAGGGCCATATGAGTGGGAAGCCAACTTCTCAACCACAAAACCACACCTGCACTTATGGGTTCTAATAATTAATTAGCATTAAAAGATGCAAATTAATAAACTTTGGCCCAAACCATCGAATGAGCAAACCATTTAGAAAGAAAAAAGCTCTTCAACTTTTATTGTTCTTTACTGTTTTTTTTTTTTAATGAACTTATCTCTTGATATCTGAGGGATTTTGGTCAAACTTCTGCCACTGCCATCACCATCACCACCAGTGAAAAGTACAAGTCTTAATAAAATCAAGTAAACTCCGAAATCAGTGCCCCAGTATGGCCACATTCCGACTGAAACCAGTTAAAAAAGCAACAGAAATGCTAGAAGTGAGTAATGTAGTTTTGACATGATAAGGTTAGGTGTGAGCATTCGGTTGCTAGAACCATGACTATTTAATTCAGAGCTTTGTTTGAGTTTGAATAACTCCATTGTGTTGAGCTCTGTTGAGTCATTGAGGGCTTTTACGGGTTACATGTGTCATAAACAGGCTTCAAACAAGAAGCCACCTAACAACAGCTACAACTAATAAAACTGCGGCTGCTGCTGCTGCTACCACTACAACCACTACTGCTACAGTAGAAACATTATTCAAAAAGGATATGTAACATATGTGAAGTGAAATAGTTACCACTGGGAGTGGAGACGAAGCTGCTTCACTGAGAACTTGCATTACTCCACAGTGTCTATAGTTGTCGCTTATTCACCACCACCATATACATTGTGGTGGTAGCGGCGGTGAGGGTAATAATTGAAGTTGGTGCTGCTAATGGTTGACAACACCAACTTCAGGAAACCAGCCAGTCACCTGATAAGCTATCATCAATCTAGTGGCCATACTAACCACATAGACTACATTCTCACCAGAAAGTGAGATACATGGTTGCAGACAAATGCAAAGATCTTCCCTGATGAAGAATGTACTCCCCAGCATAGATTAGTCATTAGTGAGTTCAGACCTCAAGCTAGAAGGATCCAAGAAGCAGACCATTGTGGAAAAGAAGTATTTGGAAGCTTAAGGATCCTGTGAAGAGTGAGAGATTTAGAAACACCCTAATTGAAACATTGAATGAGAAGGTGGAGTTATAGACATGTAACATAGAGGACAACTGTAAATTCCTACAGACAACTTACTGAGGGCCACAGAGCAAATCTGTGGCTGGTGCAAAGTCTCAAGTAGACCTAGGGTGACGTGGAACAATGTAGCCGACAGGGCTGTGAAGAAACAGGCCTGAAAGAGAATTATATCAGGTAGCTAGAAGGGAGGCTAGGAGACAGGTATACTTAGCCAGGGAAAAAGTTTGCTAATGTTCTGCAATGTGAGGACCAGAGTCTTGAGATGTTTCAGATTGCAACATAGTGTGTCAAGGAAAATTGTGATGTTGTGGGAGAGAAGTGTGTTCACATGGATGATGGCTCACTTGCAGTTAGTGGTTCTACAAAGAAGGAGGCTTGGAAGGGCCACTATGAAAAGTTGCTAAATGCATGGGAGAAGAGGAGCCTGCCCAACGTGGACCCAACAGAGGTACTGGTTATTCAGATTGGTAGTAGCTTAGTAGAATAAATAATTAAGGAAAAGCCCCTGGCCCATCAGAAATCACTGCTGAGAAGCTTAAAATATCTGGTGGAGTGGGTTATAGTCTAGCCACCCACATAGTTAATCAGGTTGTCCATGAGGGAGTCATGTTCAATGACTGGTATAGCAGAATTGTAGTGAACTTTCATACAGATAAAATTGATGCCTTAAAAATAATTACAGAGGGATCAAATTGCTGGACCACATGATGAAAGTTACAGAAAGGGTCATCACTCAATTAATTAGGAAGGGAGTTAGCTGAGATGAGATGCAGTTTGGTTGTGTGCCAGGGAGAAGCAGCACTGATGCTCTATTCCTGGTTAGGCAACTGCAGGAGAAATATTTAGCCAAGAATAAACCTCTGTATTTGGTTTTTGTTGACATGGAGAAGCCTTTGACAGGGTCTCTTACTCCTTTGTCTGCTGGGCAATGTGGAAGATAGGGATGGATGAGTAGTTGGTGAGAGTTGTACAAGCCATGTCAGGAAGGTGAAAGTCAGCAATAAATATAACAAGAAATTTAGTGTACAGACTGGAATTCACCAAGGATTGGTTCTCAGCCCCTTGTTTATCGTAGTCCTCCAAGTCATAAGAATCAAATTTAAGTTAGGTTGCCCTTGGGAGCTTCTCTATGCTGATGACCTTGTTCTTATTGCTGAATCACCACTAGAACTAGCAAAGAAATTTCAGGTGTGAAAGCAAAGTCTGAAATCAAAGGACCTTAGAGTTAATTTAGCAAAGACCAAGGTCCTAATTAGTAGGAAAACAGACAAATGACTGATCCCTTCTGGGAGATGTCTCTGTTCGATATGTAGGAAAGGTGTTGGGAGAAACTCCATACGGTGTACCCAGTGCAAGCTATGGACAGATAAGAGGTGCAGTGGTATCACTGGAAGATTAACAGAGAAAGTGGTCTTTACATGTGGCAGATGTGCAAAGCAACCACGTTAGCAGTGGAGGAGGCAGTTCTAAAAGTGTAGCTGCTAGAATAAGAATGGGCTGGACGAAGTAACAAAGGGCCTCTCCCTCAGAGTGAAAGGTAGATTGTACGATGCCTGTGTACGAACAGCTATGCTGCATGGCAGTGAGACATGGGCTGTGGCTGCAGAAGGCATGCAAAGGCTTGAAAGAAATGAAGCCAGTATGCTCCAGTGGATGGGTAATGTCAGTGTGCGTATACGGCAGAGTGTAAGTGATTTGAGAGATGAAATCAACTAGGTATAAGAGGCATCAGATGTGTAAAAGGGAGAAGACTCCACTGGTTTGGTAATGTGTTGTGTGTGGATGAGGACAGTTGCATCAAGAGGTGCTGATCTGTAATGGTGGAAGGGGTAGACCCAGGAAGACGTGAGATGAAGTGATGAGAAAGGAACTTCAAATACTGGGCTTCGCTAAGGGGATAACAAAGGACCAAACTTCTAGTGGTTTGGTGTGCTTGAGAAGAGACATCGAGCTAAGTAAAACGCTGGCCATACAGACATGTCCTCTATGTCCCTCTATCAACTGAGAGGCCCTAGTTTTGTAGGCTTGTGGGTGCTAGTGCCATGTAAAAAGCAGCCAATACATTCTATAAAGAGGTTGGTGTTAGAAAGAGCATCCAGCCACAGAAACTGTGCCAAAACAGATAAAATGGAGCTCAGGTAGCTCTCTAGTGGCCACCTCCTCTTAATCCATCCAACCCATGCCAGCATAGAAAATAGACATCACATGATGAAGATGATGATGACAACTGGATCCCCTTCCAGACACCAAACCTTATTTGTTCGAGTGAGGGATTTTACTGCATGACCTGCTGTGGTTGCTCGACATTTTGTTGATGTGGGTAGAGATTCTGTTACTGCTGGGTGAACAGCATCTATGTGAAGACACACACATATACACAATGGTCTTCCACACAGTTTCCATCTTCCAAATCCACTCACAAAGCACTTGTTGGCTCAGAGTTATAGCAGAAGGCACTTGCCCAAGATGCTGTGCAGTGGGGTAGAACCTGAACCCCACTGGTTACAAAGCAAGTTTCTTAACCACACAGCCACACCTGGAAGGTATTTATTACACTTTTTGAAGATTTCACAAGAAAGTCTCACCTGACAACTTTCCGAAACGTCTCCGTGTCACTCTTTTTCGGATTCAAATGGAAAACTTCTGGTTCCAGGGTTTCTTCCTCCAAAGATTTCATGAAGCGAAGACTTGAAAAAATTATGTTTGTCGCACGAATCAACTGGGGAGGGAAAAAATAAAATGGGGTAAAATAAAATAAAAAGAAACAAATACAATAATTCTTTCTAATTTTTGGCACAAAGACCAACAATTTTGAGGGGAGGGGCAAGTCAGTTATATTGACACCAGTACGTGACTGGTACTTATTTAATCAAACCCAAAAGAATGAAAAACAAAGTTGACCTTGGCAGGATTTGAACTCAAAATGTAGAACATTTTGTCCAGTGAACTAATGGTTGACACCTCATCAAAGAACAGACCACTGCAAGAATGAAGCATTCATAATATCTACCTATCATATATTCTTTTATTCATTTCAGCCATGCAGCCATCGTCGGGCTGGAGCACACACACACACACACACATATATATATATATAGGTTATGAGAGGTAACGGTGTCAATAAGAGGCAAAGGTGTCAGGTAATGCTGAGTAAGTGCTATGGATAGACTATATTAAAGCTCCAGGTTCGGTGATTATGCGAATAAGGGGTCCAACGTAGGTGATATATTAGCATGTGTATATATAAAAAATCTTTTTTCAGAATGAGATAAAAAAAAGCAAGGCTGTGAAGATTTTAGAACATTTATAAATAGAAGGTCTTACAGCTGTTTCCTGGAAAATGGAAGCAAGAAATTATGCTGCAGTGGCAGAAGAAAAGAGTGAAGACGTGAGTCTGGAAGAATTAAGGAGATTTTTTTAAATGCTTACAAGGGAGGGGAATGAAGTGAAGGTGTTCCCTACCAAAGAAGTTTTAAAGGAGAAACAAGAAAGAACAATTATTTACAGGACGTACTCTGCAGCAGTAAAGAGAATTAAAGTCATGTTGACGGTGCAAGTTGAAAAGGCACTTAGAGCAATCTGGTAAGGGATTTCCCACCTTGCCAGAGGAAAAAAGTTTGGGATGGTGGAGGTGCAGTTCTGGGAGGTAGCTACCACCAGAGTGCACTTGGCTACACCACTGAGAACAGATAAGGTGGTGCTTCTGCCCGTATACCTTGGGAGATATGCTTCTAGGGGAAATACCCCCAGAAGTGGATGTAGCCTGGCTGGTAGCTGGACATTTGTCCTCATCTAGTGATATGCTAAAGAAATATTTTCTATGTCACAATGTGGGAATATCTTTCAAATAATGTCTATGAGATGTCCTGTATAGTAGTGTAAAGTAAATATTCTGTATGGCAGAGTACAACAAGTACATTTGCATGACAGAGTACATGTGAATACAATAGGCAGCAGCATCATTGTTTCAATGTCTACTTTTCCATGCTTGCATGGGTCAAAGTTTTGCGTGACTGGGTGCCCTTCCTGTCACCAACCTCCATTTGTTTCCAAGCAAATGAATAATCACCCAGTTCACTGAACAACAAACAGTGAAACACGTTGGATGTCAAGAACTGAAAACAAACAACATTGAAATGAAGCTTTTGCTAGCAAGGATCCCAAAATAAAACAGAACTATTATCTTATGAAGAGCCTGATTGAAGCATTGTGATAAAGAAGTAAAATAAAAAGGATGGAGATTTTCTAACAATGGAAAAAGGAAGTTTAATAACCTTTTGATATATTTCAGGCATAATAATGGCCCATCATCAGAAGTGAACATTCGAGAAATGTTTATCTTTTCTATTGTACAAACATAAAGGAACAATAAATATTGTTGTGGTTATATTCATTATTTTATTATGATTTCAGTTTAGGTTTTTGAAATAATTTTTTGGTATTTAATGGAATATTTCATTCAATTTTTACCTGGTTGTTGTATTCCGGCCGTGGGTCATCAATGACTGTCGTGAATGGGGTGTGATTCAGTACAACTGGACGTCGATCTTTCAAATACATATCAAACCAAGGAGCTGTCCAAATCAATAACAAAATCAATATCAACACTAAAACATCACACACACAATCATCATCAGCAGCAGCATCATTTTAATGTCCACTTTTCCACGCTTGGATGGATCAGATGGAACTTTGTTGAGGCAGATTTTCTCCAGCTGGATGTTCTTCCTGTTGCCAACCCTCACCAAGCAAAGTAATATTTTTCCATGGCCTGACACGTTCTTCACTGAACATTGCAAATGAACAACACTGCTTGTATGACAGTGACTCTCATTTACAACCATCACATGATGTCAACACAAGAACACACCATTTTCACAAGGCATTGCTGTACCTGAATCTACAAAAGAAGGTACTTCATCTTGCCTGACTGCTCCAAAATGCCCTACTCACAAATGCAGGCCCCTAGTAGGGTCAAACTGAAAAGTCCTTGGAGTGGGACTGAACCAGAGACCACAACCTCATGAAATACACTTAGTAACTACACAACTAAACCCTTTATTACAAACTCAATAAAATAAATACAAAACAATAATTAAACGTTGATTTAATTGACTTTATTAATCTGCTGTTATGTTTTTTTTTGCAAATGGAGGAAATTATGATTAGATTAAGCTTATTTCTCCATCTTAAAACTGTTTATATTTTGAAACCCACATAAATGTGGCTGTATGTGTTTATGTATGTGGCTGTATGTGTTTATGTATGTGGCTGTATGTGTTTATGTATGTGTATGCTTGCATGCATGTGTGTATGGGATATTGGTAAATTTAATCTAGAAATATACATTTTCTAATAAATGCTGTTAATGAAATTACAACTTTATATTGAAGGGCTTAAGTTAATGATTGTAAATTTTTCTTAAATTAGTTTTCATTTAATCAAATTTAACTTTGTTTTTATTTTTAATTACCATTTGGTAATTGTTGCTATATTCTGTTTGTGGTTCCAACTTTCAGGAGGGAATCAGAAAATGAAGGCTGTTAACTTCTTAACAATAGCTTCCTTCTGCAGAAACAGATAGACAGACATACATCATCAGCATCATCATCATCATTGTTGTTGTCGTTTTCAACATCCACTTTCCCATGCTTGCATGGGTTGGATGGAATTCATTGAGGCAGATTTTCTACAGCTGGCTACCCTTCTGTTGTCAATTTTCACCTGCTTACAATTAAGATATTTCCCTTTGACCAGACATGTTTCCGTTGAAGATTGGAAACTGTGACACTCACAACTATCATGTGACATCAAGGCAAGAGACAGTAACGCACATACACACAATGGGCTTCTTTCAGTTTCCATCTACCAAATCCACTCACAAGGCTTTGGTTGGTCCCTGCTATAACAGAAAACATTTGCCCAAGGTGCCATGCAGTGGAGCTGAACCCAAAACCATGTGGTTGGAAAGCAAACTTCTTAACCACACAGCCACCCCTCTGCCTATCGCTCAAGGTTAGTCTCTTCTCCTTCGTTTAACAAATAAAATCTCACATCAGGGAAGTGGGGGGGGGCAAGTACCAAGAGGGGTCAAGGATCAAATTGTTGGTCATCTTAGAAACTTTACTCTTTTTATTTCTGTAAATTTTAGTTGAAATGTCCCTGGTGTCAAATAAATTAAAACATGCCAGTAATATACTGGGGTCAATACAATTAACTAAGCCCTCTTAAAGTAGTTTTTGTTGTATTTTATTTTTAATTTCTCTTTCCAGGTGAAAGACAAAAATCAGTAAACATTTACAGAAAGGAAAATCCAGTCACCCCCACACCCCACACTCCACCATGCCACAACACACACAACCGAACAGAAAAAAACAAAAACGATGACCATCACCATCATCAACATCATTGTAATGATTTATTCATTTGGAATAGTTTGCTATAAATTCTTTAACTTAGCAAACACCCTTAGCTAATGAGCAGCTTAATTAAAAAGATCCAAACGAACATATTCATTAAACTAAATATTAACAATTGCAGAGCCTGTTTTTTTTTTTTAGCTGCATTGCGTCACTTCCTCCTCTTCTACTGTCTCTATGATTCTTTCTCTCTGACTACGCACGTGCATAGCATTCTGTTATTCATTGCCTGCCACCAAGCCTAATATGTGCACTCATCTTGCACTTCATGTGTTAGCTCTCTCTCTCTCTTACTCTCTTTACAATGTAAAGTGTAGCTGGAGGCGTCAAGCACATATACCAGCTATTGGTATTTTAGAGCGATGCCTGAACAAAAATAACCAGCCGCCCAGGACCTCACAAGAAGCACTCCAGTTCTGCCTGGAAATTAATTATAAAAGAGACTCTCAATTCACTCCAAATTTTATTTTATTCCAATTCTAAACTTTCATTGAGCAAAACATTATGTAATGTCCAACAGAATTATATTGTGTTATTATGAAACTATTATTCTGATAATCTAATGTTGTGTCATTCCAATAATCTCATATTCTGAGGCTCTAATATTATAGGCCAATATTCTAGTATTCTGTAATCTTCATATTCTGTTAATCTCTTTGTAAAAGGTTCTGTTTTGACAGAGGTTTCAAAATTAACATACCATGAAGGATAAAAAAGAAATACTTGCCTGAAATGTAACTGGTATGTTTGTTAGCTTTATCCAGAGCAACAAGTTCATCATGAAGGGCTGAAAATACACACATACACATGTATATATATAATAATAATAACAATAATAACAGTGGTCTTAAATTTTGGCACAAGGCCAGCAATTTGGGGACATGGGATAAGTCAGTTACATCGACCCCGGTGCTCATCTGGTAATTATTTTATGGACGTGAGAGGATAAGAGGCAAAGTCAACACACCCACACAAACATATCCATATGACGGGACAGCCACTTTTTGCTTTTTGTCTTTATATTTCATAAAACAAGAAAATAACAGCTGTCATACTAACCTTTTCCTTCGTTTTGTTCAAATTGTTTAACAATATTCTCCGTTGACTGATATTGTGTTTCGTTGAGTAAGGCCTTCTGGGTCAGCAGATAATTTCTACAAGTGCTTTCTAGACTAGGTATTGGAAGTCTGGGGAGACTTTTTTGAAAATGGTAAGTCGGTACTTTGCTTTTCTTCAGAAATTCTGAACTGGAATAAAAGCATAAAAGACATGACTTTGAAAAGAGAAAAAAGAAACTAAAGCAACAACAAAGGTGATTTCTTCCATCAGTACAGGGATGGGAATCTAAGAGGGGCCATCATTATCATCGTCACCATCATCATTGACATCAACAACATTTTAGCGTTGCTTTTTCCATGCTTGGATGGGTCAGACGGAACTTGCTGAGGCAGATTTTCTATAGCTGGATGCCCTTCCTGTTGCCAACCCACCCCTGTTTCTAAATGGAGTAATATTTCCACCATGATCAGGAATGTTTCCTACAGAAGACTGAAAATGAACAACCCTGCTTGTGTGATGGTGAGGCTCGTTTACAACCATCACATGATGTCAAAACAAGTGTACACACACACACACACACATATATGCTTACACATATGATATGTATAACACACATACCCGTATACACCTACGACAAGCTGAACTTCTTTCAGATTCCGTCAACCAAATCCAGTGGTAAGACTTTGGTTAATTCTGAAGCTACAGCAGAAGACACTTGCCCACGGCACTGTGAAGTGAGACTGAACACAAAAAACATTTGGTTAGGAAGCAGCCATACCTGCATCTAGGTATATTTTACCAGCTTCGAAGGATGAAAGATAAGGTCAATCCCTTGGAGGGATTTCAAGTAGAGAAATAGATGAATGGAGATTAAATGCTGTAAACCATTCATAAATGCTCCACCATTTATGTCTCACCACAGGCATTTCCATGGTGATGATGATGATAATATATCACACTGTCACAAGACCACAAAACCGGGGTGGGGTGGGGTGGGGTGGGGGGATAATGTATTAAATTAAATCCAGGTCATGCCAGGGTGGATTTTATTGATTGAAAAGTAACGAAAGCAAGGAATTATCTAGAAGTTGACCAGTGTTCCCAGGCTGAAATTCCTCTGTTCAATTAACCTTTATCAACACCTAGAATTTCCCTCCAAGAATGTTCGTTGCTTTTATTTACAATTAATCTTCTGATGAATAAAAGGGCTCACGTGTTACTAACTGCATTGGCAGACTGGAAGAGAACTGTGAATGCTTGACCACATTCCAAATAACAAGTGTCCAATTTTGGTCTTTATTGACCAGAGGACTGTAGCTCTGTCAAAGAAGCTGGACAAAGACATCTCTGACAATTGGTGATCACATCAGCTCAACATCCAGAATTTTCTACACATAATATAGTCTCAGAACATACTTCTGCATTTGTGAGAGAGGACTAGTTGATTACATCAACCCCAGTGTGTCACTGGTACTTAATTTATTGACGCTGAAGAATGAAAGGAAAAGTTGACCTCAGCAGAATTGAACTCAGAACAAAGAGGCAGATGAAACACCACAAAGCATTTTGCCCAGCATGCTAACCATTCTGCCAGCACACTGCCTTCTTAATAATAATAATAATAATAATAATAGTAGTAGTAGTAGTAGTAGTAGTAGTAGTAGTAATAGTGATGATGATGATGATGATGATGATGATGATGATGATGATGATGATGATGATGATGATGATGATGATGATAATAATAATAATAATAATAATAATAGTAGCCAGAGAGCTGAGGAGATTGTGGAAGATCAAGAGAACAATTCTTCCTGTAGGAATTGGTGAACTTGGCACAACACCAAGAATGCTGCCTAAAGAACTGAAAGAGATTGCAATTAAAACTTGTCAACTTGCAGAAAAGTACCATGTTATATTCTGCAAGAAACTGAAGAAAGATTCTTGAGATTTGAGTAGAATTCTGAGCCAAGAAATTAGTTTATATCACAGAGCCTGGTACTAGACTGGTACCTTAGTTTATGAACCTGGGAGGGACAAAAGCAAAGTCGGTCTCAGCAAGATTTGAACTCAGAATGTAGAAAGCCAGAATGAAAATAGTGAAAGGCATTTTTTCTGATATTAATGATTCTACCACCTTTGAATAATGGTTTCTGATTTGGGCCCAAGGTCAGCAGTTTTAAGGGGAAGAAGCAAGTCAATGCTATCAATGCCAGTACTTGCTTGGTACTCTGTTTTAAAGAACTTGGATGAAAAATAAAATTAACCTTAGTGTGGATTTGAACTCATATTTATCTGATGAGATTATTCTATATTTTTGAGATAAGGAATTCTGTACATTATTTACAATGGACAGATAGGTATCTTCATCTTGTTTGTTGTTACCATAGCGTTTCGGCTGATTTACTATCCAGCCTTCATCAGGTGGGTTCTGGTGGAATTTAAAACTCTACCCTTTATTTGATTAATGGGGTACATTGTTCTCATTCCTAAGTTATGTTGCTGATGTTATTTTTATGTTGATATTATTTTTCAAGTCTCTGCCTGGGATTGAACTTAGAATCTGAGGGTAAGTAGCCTGCACTCTTATCCACTATGTTTGGATTCTATGTTCGATCCCAAGCAGGGACTTGAAAAATAATATTAACAGAAAAATAACATCAGCCACATACCTTAGGAATAAGAACAATGTACCCCATTAGTCAAATAAAGGGTCGGGTTCAAAATTCCACCAGAACCCTTAATGGAGGCTGGAGAATACATCAGCTGAAACATTGTGATGACAACAAACAAGGTGAGGTCACCTGTCCGTCCATTGTCAATAATGTTATCTGATGAGAATCAGATAAAACAGCAGAAGGCATTTGGTCCAACACTTTATTGATTCTTCCAATCTACCATCCAAGGAGAAGATGATGATGCTGACAACGATGATGGTGATGGTGGAGATGATGTCAATAATAATGATGATGACAGTAACGAAACAACAATACAGATAGAAGGTAATTAGAAAAAAAAAGTGGGACATTCTTAAACAGATTAAGAAGAACAAAAATAAAAAAACAATAAACAGAAACAAGAATAAAATAAAATAAAATAATTTTGAAATACCTTGAAGCTCTTCCTCTTTGTAGGGTTGTGAATAATAAATTTCTCTGAAAGAAATAAAATGCAGAAAAATAAATAAAATCAAAAAATAAAAAGACAATATTTTTTTTTATTAAATAAATTGTTAATTGCATAATATTTAAAACTTCTGTCTTTGTACAGGTTGGAGCAAGATGGTTGTCAGCTCATTCTTGTACCATTTTTGTCAATAAACGCACACTGAAATCTAACATTCCATCACAATGGACTTAATCAGTCTCACATCTCTTAAAGTAGAAGATTTCTCTTAGATTACAACATTGCAGTGAGTGGACAAGGCCCTCTCTTACTTGCTCTCCAGCAACTTTGGTCTGTTCCATGCAACAACACCACTGCCACCACTACTGCCATTGCAGAGTCCTCTAATGGAGATATGACAACTTTGTCTTAATTAACACAGAGGCAGAGTCCTTGATGATCTCTGGAATACAATTTTGTATATCAGTCTTTCCAGCAGTCAAAACCCTCAAAATTACAACAATGGTTAAGCTTCACAATCTTAGAGCATTTTTCCTGGTAATTCCAGATAGATAATGTAACTAAAACTCCATCAGAGAGATGAGCCATTCTCTGTGGGGCCTGAAAATACTTCAAGTTTGACCAATTGTTGATTGTTTACAAAAATTAAAACTCACGATGGAATACAGCTCCTGCAACCAGGCAATCAAACCTACAAGACTGCATTTAAATGAAGGCCACCTAACTGCACCAGCACAAACTCCCTCACCAAGATATTACAACCTTTGGCCCACAAACATGCTGTTTCCTAATTGTATCACTGCTATTAAAGCCTCTGCTCCTCTGAAAATAGTTCATTGTGTACCACCTACACTCAAGCCGACCAGAGACATTAGCCCTTTATTTCTTTCTTCTCTTGTCATCCCTGCTGCATCTTCTCCTCCCTCGCCGAGTACAAACTTTTAAACCCAATCCTTCTTTCACAGACTTTCACCATTTCAATGAAATTCCCCACCCCCTCCCCCCAGATGTATTTTCCGAATAAGTTCATTTTTCGCCTGTTCACATAATTATGCACGCTTCAGCTTACCTAGCTCTCAGGAATTTTTCAGAATGTTACTTGAAATATAGTGACATCTTATCCAGATAAATAAACAACGAATGGTGAGCGTGGCATCTATTATGGAGGGGAGGTCAACGTTATTCAATAATGCTAAAATCAAAAGCTTAAAATAAATTCCTGCAATATTTTCTACAGAATGTTCTGAGAGATCCTTGTATTTCATTTTAAAAAATCTGGATTTCAGTAAGATGAAGTTCCTGTAATGGAATTTAATGAAAATTTAAAAAGGAAAGAGAATGGTATTCACTTTTTCAAAATAAGTTGAATAATTTCTTTCCCCACAATAACTTTTATTTTATTTAATGTTTTATTAAAATTAGAGCTATGGTGATGGGTGTCCGCAAAATGTAGACGTGGGTTCTGCGCATTTATGAACAACTGTTTAAAGGTTCCACAACAAAATAACCTTGGAAAACATTGAGCTAACTCATCAGGGTTACAATTAATTAATTTTAGAAATAAACAATGCGATGACGGGAACGGGAAATAGTCTGATATTGTAGCAGACACGGAGACCCCTGCAAATATGGTTTTGTAGATATCGTCAGAGAAGCAGGGTAACAATGCACATGCCTGTAAAAATAAATGGCAATGGTGAGGCGTGGCTGTGTTTGCCTCACAACAATATAGTTCCAGGTTCATTCCCACAGCGTAACACATTGGAAAAGTGTCTTCTGTATATAATAGTAGGAGCCCTAGCTAACAAAAGCCTTGTGAGTAGGCGAAAACTGAGAAGCCTGTCGCGCGCGCGTGTGTATCTGTGTCCTACCACCACTTGACAACCAGTGTTGCTTTGTTTATGTCCCCATAACTTAGCAATTCGACAAAAAAACCTGGTAGAGTAAGTACCAGGCAACTACTGCAGTCGATTTATTCGACCAAAACTTTTGATGTGGATCCCCAGTATGGCCGCAGTCAAGTAACTGAAACAAGCAAACGATATAAGATAATAGCTTTACTTTCTACTTGTTTCAGTCATTGGACTGCGGCCTAGAAAGGTTAACAAAATTAATGTGACGATCACAGACGATAATTTTAATTAAGACTAAATCTATAGACAATGATTAACAAAATTAAGCAAAGGCAACGAGTTAAGAGCAAATGGAATCAAAAGTGGTGATAGTTCAGGTGAGAGTGTAGTGCTAAAGACACTGTTTTCGGTGATATTAGAGTCTGTCAGTAAAACAGCATTGTGTTTCGTTCATTGCTGTGAAATTGGAGAAAGGTAGAAGACGACCTTAAATTCTATTCAGCACTTAATAAACATTTACATTATATTATATCGTGGCTGATTAAGTGATGCCAAAAGAATACACTAAAGAAAGATTTTAATGATTTTGAGTTGGACGAGAAGAGGGGTGGGGACCAAGAATGCTTACTTAATGTTGTGTACTTTACTTTTAAAATATAATGATCGAGTTGTCGCCCTGGAAGTAGTCGAGAAGTAAAAGAAATTTTGCCACAGCGCTAAGTTTAATAGTAAGTAAACCATTCTTTCCTGTGTGTCTGCCAACCTCCCAATGCAAACAGAAAAATTAGTAGGAACTGTATACGGCCAACACAAATCTTCAATAAATCCGGGTACTTATAATCGTCACTTACAGATGCCGAGTTTTCAATCTCTGTTGTCATGCAGGAGAATGGATGGGTGGATTTTATAACTTATGTCTTTTATATATTTCTATTTCATACTCTCTTTTTATCTGAAATAGTCAGGTGGGAGTAGCACTTGATGGGGAGATTGTCGCACCCTCTTTAGGGTTGGTCCATCCACCTTGGTCCCCACTTGACTCCCAGCCCTCATCCATGGCTCCCCGTAACTGTTTGCATGCAACAGTGGCCAAACTCCAGGTAACAGCTTCGACAGACTCACCAAAGTAGGTGAGGGTAGCTGATGGGTGTGAAACCCTCGGTGTGTAAATCAGGGGTTGCCTACCCTAGGCATGCAAAGACTGGTTCCTGCGGACGAGACCAAAAGTGGTCCAACAGCTACGAAGGCGGTTCCAGCAGGCGTTGTGAAGCGCTCATGGCATAGGGATGTTCTGGTCATCCACTGCAGCAGGGAGATCTCCAGACGTAACGGCTCTCCGTGCCACTGGATCAGGGTCTCTTCTGCCGAGAGAGTTGGATTGTCCATGTGCATCGACTCAACCACTTTAATCAACCTCGCACAGGTGTCTGCGTATCCCAGCCCCAACTTCCCACTGAAGTCATGCGGTGAAGAAAAAATGGCGAAAGTGGCAGGTAGAGGTAACCACTGGGGGGGGGGGGGGGGGTCATAGTCACGAACCTGTACGTTGGCGGCCTGGGACTTTGGTGGTTGTTTTTCGAACTCGGGGCAGCGGAGGACTCCGGCAGCATCTCAGGCAACTGAGCAATCTTTTTAGGAATGCACTGCTCACCCCAATAAGGGAGGGGCCTAGAAAAGGAGGCCTAAAGAAAACTTGCCTGACACCATCTGGCCAGTTTACCGCAGGAGGTAGATTTACTCATCGCCAAGGACACACTAAAGGGTGTGACATCCAGCCTCGCAGACTCAAGACCCCAGCTACAAACAGGACTACCCGGAGGTCAATCACCAACACTGCTATAGCTGTCTTTGAGGAGGACAAGCAGCAATGCCTCGCAGGCGCAAGAGACTGGGTCGCATCATCCTCAGTCCTGATCAGGGAGGATTAAGACCCATCGAGGCCCTAAGCATTTCAAAAGATTTGGTGCCACCATATATATGTAATTCAAAATTTAAACAATATGCCATAGAAAATATTTTTTTTCAAAATGAAACAAAACTAAAAAGTAAGATGGCAGAAAATGTTTATTTTATCCTTTTATGCTTCCACTTCATATTTCAAAGGTTTTCTACTTTTTTCTAATTGTAAAGTCTTCGATCAAATCCTCACTTTCACACCATGAACACTTCCAAATTATATTTCCTATCATATACACTACCTCGAATATTATTTTAGCAAGTTTAAAGTGATTTCTTTTGTGCCGTAAACAATTTACTACCTCTTTTGATGCCCTAAGCCGTGCTTATTTTTGATTAATGGTTAATCCAGCGCTGGTTGTGATCACAGACTACCAGTGTCCAACCTGCGGGTGTCTGTGTGCTTCCAGCTTTGAGCTGCGGATTCACATGCTGATTGCTGAGACCACAGACTACGCGTTCACCGGAGATCGATGGACTTTTTGTTGTTGGCACTCCGTCGGTTACGACGACGAGGGTTCCAGTTGATCCGATCAACGGAACAGCCTGCTCGCGAAATTAACGTGCAAGTGGCTGAGCACTCCACAGACACGTGTACCCTTAACGTAGTTCTCAGGGGAGATTCAGCGTGACACAGAGTGTGACAAGGCTGGCCCTTTGAAACACAGGTACAACAGAAACAGAAATATAGAGTTGTGAAAGGGTACAGCAGGGATCGTTACCACCCCCTGCCGGAGCCACATGGAGCTTTATGTGTTTTCGCTCAATAAACACTCAAAACGCCCGGTCTGGGAATCAAAACAGCGATCCTACGACCGCGAGTCCGCTGCCCTAACCACTGGGCCATTGCGCCTCCACGATCGATGGACTACCAAGACAGTAATAGGTGCGAGTCAATCATGCTACATCGCCGTACAAATTCCAGAAACGAGACGAGTTAGGTTTAAAACTCCTAATTTACACTCTCTGTTGCCGAATGTGGAGAATGGGTGAGAGGATGTCAGTGTTGATTAATTGCCGTGCCATGGCGTGCTGTGATTGAATCATTCATTCATTGGACTTCGAACAAAGCAAAGTCAGCTGAAGGAAGGGAGATAACCAATTCAAGAGAAGATAATTCAGATAAAACACGCCCTTCCCGTCTTGTGCTCATTTGCCTTAATCATACGAACATGCAATTGGTTCGAGTGTTGCACTCTAACGCAAGGTCGTGGTTTCGGCTCAGCTGTCGATGAGTAACACTGCAACGGACCATTGTTCTGTTCGCAGGGAACGTTGTGATTTCAATCACTTATACACCATAGAAACCGGGTCCTAGGACTCGAGACGTGGCCAAGTGACTCTGGACTCAATTCCACACTCGCTTCTGGTCAGTAGACGGGATGGGTAGGTTAGTGTGAAGAATACAAGCCACGTAATCCTATTAATAACATACAGAAAACAAATACGTTTTCTGTATGTTATTAATACACACACAGTATATACTTATTGACGCTCCCGTAATACAAAATACATACATATAGTGTAACACAATAACATGACCCAGTTAATGGTAACCTAGGTCAAACAAATGTTAAAAACTGGAACAGTTATTTATCAATCAAACAACAAAGGTCTCTGATAAACCACTTCATTTTATCGCTTCTATCGCCCGAATATAAAACTATAACTACACTTCTATGCCGATATTTTGCAAGGAGGTGGGAGCGACTTCGAGGTTTTCTCCTGTTAGCTTTCGTTGAACTGTTCGACAAAAATCACTCCTCTTCTTACAAAAAGTAAAACGATAATAATGCGATAGATAGATGTAAATATCCACAAAAATTCCAAGTTGTGCTCTGTTCTACGTCTACAAAATATGCAATAAAACTATTAATTCGGTTCAATTAATCTTTGATGATTTATTTGTAAATTGCGTGAAGAATGTAGCAGTTCGTTTCTATGAGATTGCTTCGGTTTTGTTGTTGGTTAGGGACACGTTCAACAAGTTTACCTATATTTATTTAGCACAGAATTTTGTCAGTGAACAGGTCAAAGTCTGAAAGCGACGAAAATATTTTGGCAAATTAAATTTAAATGTTGAAGTGAATCTAAAGGTTTTTGAGTGTTTTATAAACAACTTCCACGCTGCAATTGTTTTTGTTTCAGCACACGATCTGAGATCAGGTCACTTGCTATGCAAGTACATCTCTGTAATTTATTATTATTACATCTATGAAAACAACGTTGACGTTAGAAGCTAATTACAAATATTTAGTCAGTTCATTTTCCCAAATTAAGACCTAATTAGCCTTCAATGCTATGTATAAGTAAACACGGACTTCGATATATGTCTGACACCGATATGTTGATTACTATCGAAATTAAAAGGTAATTTACAGGTAATGTTTTAAAAAGAATTAATAAGTTTTCTGATTTAAAATTTAAATTTCCGTAATTTTTTTTTTTTAATAATAATATAAAGTTATTTCGATTGTCTGAGAACGAATCGTGATTTTGAGAAGGAATAAAGTAAAAAAAAAGGATTTTGAACTGTTTCGTTAATAAACAATAATAACAAGAGTAATTATTGCGTTGTTCAATTAAAAACAATGATTAATTAAGACTAACCTGTTTTACAGAAGAAAATAAAGGCAAAGAGTTCTGAAACATCCGAGACATGATCAAATGTATTCCCAGCTGGAATGTCTCTGTCACTAATTACATGAAATAAAAACAATTATAATCGAAACTAATGTCTTCTTTGATTCACTCACAAATAAATAAATACACCGCTTTATAAGAAACACTAATTCCGATTCTTCATGACTCTTCACATTACAAACTTGATTGAATTTTCTGAAATTCTTCCACTTCTTTCACTCTTTTCGCACACTTTCTGTTTTTCTCTCACTCACTCACTCCGACTTCTTTCTCTTTCTCCCTCTCTCTGTCAGCCGCTCGGTGTCTCTGCCTAATGCCTATCTCTCACTTTCTTTCTCTCTCCTCCTTCCTCCACCTCTCTCTTTGCGTACTTATCTCCCATTTCTCTTTCTCTCCCTCTCCGTCTACCCTACCCTTTCTTCCTTGTTTTCACCTCTCTCTCTCTCTCTCTCTCTCTCTCCTCACAATCAACAATTATTTTATCAATCTCTTCGTTTACTCCTGATTTCACAATTTAAAACAAGTCACCATATTTCATTGGATCCTCCATGAAGTCGTTGATAACTTATCAACCTCTACCATGTAAATTTAGGAAATAAAATTAAAAAGTATGATATAAGCACAACATGACTGTGGTAAGAAGTCTGCTTTCCTACCACATGGTAGCAGGTTCAGCTCCACAGCGTGGCACCTCAGCATTGGTTGAATGGTTTGATAGGAGCTGGCAATGCCGGGGTCTGCACCAGATTCCATAGTCTGTTTTGGCTTTGGGGATTCTATAGCTGGATGCCCTTCTTAATGCCAAACACTTTACAGAGTGGACTGCGTGCTTTCTACATGGCACTGTCACCAGTGGTTTTTATGTGGCACCAGCAACCATAGCAACACTTTTTACATGGCACTTTGGTTTTAGGATCTCAGTTCTGTTGTGGTGGGCAGCTTTGACAACTAAGAGTGTAAAAGTGATTGTTGAGTGTTTGAGACATTGAATTGAAAAAGGTGGCCAAAGATGCTGGAAAGGTAAGTCCTGGAGTCAATTTGTTCGACTAAAGATGGTGCTCCAGCATGGCCACAGTCAAATGACTGAAACAAGTAAAAGAGTAGATGGTGGATAATGTTGTGGGCTCCTATCATGATGGTCGGTAGACATTGAAGCCTTAGTGTGTCGATGACCAGAGCAGCAAGACATTCAAGATGGTTGCACATCTCTGGACAGCTTCCAGTTGATCAATATTTTAAAATCGAGATGTAAACTATAAGTATGGATGTACCATAGCCAAGCCATAAATAGCTTTAAATAAATAACTGCTGAGAGACTGACAAAAGTCTTATTGAGTGTATTTCTGATCTCATTCCACTTCCACCCCAGTCATGAGTGTAGCTCATCTAGAATATAAAGCCTTTTGTGTTCAAGCCTATTCTCTCACACTTTAACCATTCGTGCTATTGCAAAAAGTCCCTCTGAATTGTAGTTTCTCAATGGAAGGGACCTTGGTCTTGCAAGGTGCATGGCAACCTCACTAGTGTTGGTGCCATGAAAACAGCATCCAGGACATTCAATAAAGTAGCTGGAATTAGGAAGGAGATCCAGCTGTAGAAACCATGTCAAAACAGACATGAAAACACAATGCAGTCTTCAGACCCATCATTTCTTGTTAAATTGCCCATATTAGCATGGAACAAGGACATTAGATGATGCTGCTGTTCATGACGACAACGATGATAACAACAATGGCAAGTAATGAAAACATAAGTGGCTGTTTTCCTCCTTGAAGTTCTGAGGATGACAAAAAAAAACTGTGTATTTTGACAGTAGTTGGGGGAACAAAATATGACCCCAAGTTGAAGTGTTAACCAAAGCTTATATGAATGTCACAGTCAAATATCTCTTGTTGTCACTGGTTTCAGTTGTCATCAGGAATTACTAAAATGCTTGAGTAAACATAGATTATTCCACCATGACAATCAGAGTGGTCTTTGTAAAACAAGTTGTAGCAGGTCATGCTACAAACACCACAAACAACTTTGCTGAGAAAAAAACTGAGCCCCAGGTTTCAGTGACTAAAAATGAAATTGAGGTCAGTATTTTTAACCTAGGGCTCAATAGGGGTGGACCTTGTTGTATAAACTGCCAACATTTAAAAAAGGTCAATTGTGTCTTTAATCTTAGTAGAAGGGTGCAAATTAGAAGTTACTGGCATAATTCTAGTAGAAAGTGAAACAAAACTCCATGTTTTAGAATTTCAGAAAAAAAAAAAAAATTGAAAACTCTCATTTATCTTCCTTATCAACCATATTTGTCTCCAACAAAATTATGGAGAACACATTTTTCAAGATAATTGAGCACTATATATGGTTTTCTATAACTCTAAACAGATATTAGGCTAGTGTGTATGTATAACACACACACACACACACACAAGTAAGCACATAAATGCAAAACAAGGTGGAGAAAAATAGTGCTTGAATACCAAAGGTAGAGTAATGTACTTCTATTAAAGCAGCAAAATTTTCGCAAAACTGTTACTCAGTATACACACATATATACGCATATATATAGCTGTGTGTGTGGTGAAATGATACTAAGTTAACTTTGCCACACATGAATTCAATGTTCACATATCTGTTTGTCCTATTCTCATTATTTCTCATTTTTAATTGCCTTATTTCTTTCTGTCTACTTAGACTAAAGGAAAAATGACTAAAAGTGTGGAGAAGATACCACATTTGGTGGCATCTAAGACACATCTTCCTCTCCAAAATGTCTCAAAATACCACCTCAGAGTCCCATATGCAAAATTCAACCTCCCATAAGTTTTAATGCACTAAAAACCATTCTTTTTTTTCCCCCTGGATATGACCTGCTGAAATTGGAATGTGTCTAGTATGTTCATGGGTCTTTTATGCCATCATAATATGTGTGTGTGTGTGTGTACTTTCATACTTTGATAGGTTTTGGCCAGTATTGGCTGAGGCCATGTCGAACTTAATAGCACCACCTGGCAAAGTCATTCAAATTAGGAATTGGAAAACATGGCCCACTCAAATAGAGAGTCATTGTTTACAGAGACATATCCAGATATAGAAGGTTTATCTGGGATTTTTTTAAGGAATTTGTCCAAAGACTTCTTGAATTTTATGGGGTCTATTTCTGCTTTAATGTATTTTGATGTAATTTCAAAGAGAGTGGGGCCAATTGAGGTGAAATAATTGTGCCATATTGTTGCTATATGATGCGATTATGATTTTTGTTGTGGGCAGATAGGACAGGGCCCAAGTCTTGGATGTATCTTGAAGGTGATGCTAACATCATTTGGGTAATGCTGATAGAATATTTTCCACATCATGCAGATGTTGTAGCGCTCACAGTAGCAGTGGAGAGAATAAGGCTTGAGCTTTTCTACTCAACTTCAAAAGTCAAGGCCTGACATGCCATCTATCTCTTTTTGTAATTGACTTTTGAAGTGCTTCAATTTTCATGATACTTTGTTTGATGTGGAGAGACTACAATGGACAGCAGTATTCAAGGTGGGGTTGGGCAAAAGTAGAGAAGAGAAGGATAATGGTGTGGATGTCTTGACTGAAAAGTTCTGAGAATTCTGGAGCACATTCTGCGGGCCATGTCAACTTTGCTGTTTATATGAACGGCCCAGCTTATGTTGTTGTCTACAATTACTCCCAATGTTTCCAAAATTACAAAAATATGAATCAAGGAATATTTGGCTTGATTTAACAAAAATGTTTTATGACTGTCTCTCTTCCAAATTTGGTAATAAAATGCCTCCTGATTCTATTAAGTGACCCTTATCCCATCACCTTACAGCTACCCCCTTTGTAACCCATCTTCCTCTATTCTACTTGCATATTTCCATCTTCTTCTTCCACCTCCCCCATACAATAGCCATTCCTTCAGTGCTCTGCTTGTAACAACCAGAAATGGCTCTCATGAAAGTGGCATTAATTTTCTTAGGTTCTTTAATTTTCCTCGATTGATTGAGTAAACTTATCAGTAATGTACCAATAATGGCTACTGGAAACAGCTGTAAGCCAAATTTGTTCCAATAAAAGAATAATATCTAATGACCATTATTTTAAACTTGTCTCTTAGATATCACTCTGAATAAAAACGATTTCGTCTGGAGCCCATCCATGGATTTACAATATAGAATTGTGATGAACCCTAACCTTGGACCCTACCAAAAGATTACTACTTGGGGTTCTTCACTAATCTAAGGAATATTGTTAGCCTGGTGTGCCACCAGAGAGCTTATGAGGTATTTTGCCCAGATTGATAATCCCCCACTTAATTAATTTTGACACTGAAGACTAGAAATATCTGATAAGTAATTTTAATGGTATAATAATTGGCACAAGCAATGGGAGAAATGCCAATGAAAAAGATTTTGCATCTTAGGTATTGATGATTATAAAAAATATTTTAAAGATAAATAGTGGGGATATCTGTAAGGAAGAAATTTTTTCATGAAACATAAGCTACACTCTCTGAGTGGTTGGCGTTAGGAAGGGCATCCAGCTGTAGAAACTCTGCCAAATTTAGATTGGAGCCTGGTGTTGCCATCCGGTTTCACCAGTCCTCAGTCAAGTCGTCCAACCCATGCTAGCATGGAAAGCGGACGTTAAACGATGATGATGATGATGATGATTTGTTCTATGCACGCATATATATAAATTAAAATAAATGACAAGGGAACATGAATTATGTAGTGAACTTCATTAGCTTACAGCAGTTTCTGCTCTAAAAGACAGTGGATCTTATTTCACAAACAGCTGAATTTAATTAAGTCATTCTTGTTCGCTCGTCATATATGTAATTTCACTCGCTACATTCACCTAATCCTTTATTCTGAAACTTATTCATATATGAAGTTCTAACAACAGGTTTTTAGTATCGTAATGCCAAAGCAATATCTTCACACACACACACTATATGTATTGTGTGTGCATGCGCACGCCCTAATTGATGGCTTTTAAAATGCACTTTTTTTCCTGAGAATTCGTCCCACGAAGTTGATTTTCCCATAAACTTTCATAAGCTTAAAACATTTTTTCCCTAAATACAAGCTGTTAAAAGTGAGGCACGTCTTTTCGGCCATAAAAAAAATAGTAAATAATGCTTCCAAGTGAAGGGAGATAACTTTGGTGGCCACACGTCAAAGGCTTCAGTCAAACATTGCATGACAGTCTCTTCTAATAATGATAGTTGCAATGTTAATAATAAAGACGACATGGCATTTCAAAGGCTGGAATTTTTCTTTGGGGAGTGAAAATTCAGTACGAGGGTCGACAGAAAAGTTCATAGGATGACCAAGATACTCTTCTGGAATGAGACCAAATGAGGTTTATTTTTCAACATAGTCCCCCTTACGGTTCACACACCTCTTCCGTCGGTGTTGCAGTGCTTGCGTCTCATTAGTGAACAAGTATTCGTCCTGTTGGTTTAAAAGTCATCAACATCAGATATGACGTCACCAGCAGAGCGATAGTGATTCCCATCCAAGTGATTTTTCATGTTGGTGAAGAGATGGTAGTCAGATGGGGCCAAATCAGGAGAATAAGGAGGCCGATCAACCAGTTCAAAGCTACTGTCGCGCACAGAAGCCATTGAAACGAGGGACTTCTGTGCTGGAGCAGTAACCTTATGAAACAAAACCCCTTTCGCCAGTTTTCCGGAGCATAGCCTTTCGTAACTGCCTCAACAAAACTGGCATAGTACTCTCCATTAATGGTGTGACCCTTTTAAAGTCAGTCAATAAACACAATGTCTTTTGCATACCAAAACATTAAAGCCATCACCTTCTGCGCAGATGAAATGACCTTAGAGCAGGTGAGGAGGGGGTGTCTCCACGGCATAGATTGTTTCTTTGTCTCTGGCTCAAAGAGATGAAACCAACACTAATCCCGACTTAGGAAATACTAAAGGAAACCAGTTGGATCTGCTTCAAACAATGTCAGATTTCGTCCTGATGTGGTCAGCCTGGGTACGCTTTTGGTCAGGTGTGAGAAGCCGTGGCACCTACCGAGTAAGAAACCTTGGTCGTGCCAAGTTCATTATGCAGAGTATATTCTCAAATCTCTCACGGGAAATGCTATTAGCATTGACTATTTGATTTAGAGTCAATCGCTTGTCATCCATCACCATGGGGTGGACACAATGTTTTCCTCGGTAGTGGCAGTTGCAGGACGTCCAGACATCGGGTCATCTTCAAGAATCTCCCTTCCCCTCCCAGATTCAGCTGCCCATTTTTGCACTTTTGATAAGGCTGGAACATCATCTCCTAATGTAGCAATCATGTCAGCATCAATGTCCTTGGGTGGGTGGGGGGAGGCTAAACCCTTTTTTCTGCAGGTACTTGATAGCACCGAAGAGAAGTCGCTATTAGTTACTATGGAAGCCCTGTTTGAACAGGAAGATGTCAGTCGACGTGGAAAGAAAGAAACGTGTCATTGATAAGAATTAATGCCGACAAAATTTCACAGCTCTTCCGTCACTCCCTCATCGTCAACCGAGGAACTTTTCGACCCATCCTCGCGCATCGGGTCTGCTAACGGTGCAAGGGAGATAATCAGACTACGGGAGGCAACACTTTAGACATTAAATACTTTCCGATCTGATGTTCCGATTAACGTTTTAGTTTTTACCATCATCTGAAACGAAAATAATAATTATCTATTTATTATGATAACAAAATGAAAGATCTCATCAGTATCTCTCACACGACCAACAATTTGGTCTAATTACGAATTCCTTTTGTCCGTGTTCATCCAACTTGAAAAATACATATTTACTGAAAATCGTTTATTTTCTGGCTACTGGATTTCTTTTTTACCTATTATGACAGACACGGGGACACACACATGTGCTCATGAATACATACATATATATATATATATATATATATATATATATATATATATATATATATATATATATATATATATATATATATATATATATATATATATATATATATATGCATACATGTACACATACGTATGTTTTGTTTATCATCCTTTAAATATCAAGAAGGCTTTGCAGATATTTGTAGTCAGAGATATCGTGATTATTTGTAGTGTACATGCATGTATGCATGTGTGTACGTACGTACGTACACACACACACACATAATCACTCATCATAAGCAGTTGTCCGAAAATGTCATCACGGTATTATCTACCGATGAGACATGGCGTTGTAGCTAGGACACTCTATAAGGAAATCCATTGGAAGGATAAACCTGAGCACAAAGAAATAAAAGCACATAATATGAAACACACAATAGAAGCTATAGCCAGTCATAATAAAAAGGAATACTAGTGGAATGTCCCAATGAAAACCTCAATAAAATGTAAGCACAACAGACCTGATATAATGATTTGGGATAGAGAAGAGAAACTGTGCACAGTTGTGGAAATTATCTGGCCAGCGGATGTTAACATAAAGCTGAAGATCAGTGAAAAAGAGAACACCTATGCTGAACTATTGAGAAATCTGCAGTTACTCTATCCAGATTACAAGTTCAGGTTTATACCTGTAATTTGCTCATCAGTTGTTTGACCTTAACCAGTTGAGCATGTCCCTTAGTGGTTGACAATATGTGCATTTCTGATCACAAGCAGAAGTAGTTGGGGAGCATCATAGCCATGTGTTGAGAAGGATTTTTTGAGGTTTGATTAATTCACCCCTGGAAACATGGGAGTTTCATTCATTGTCTTTAAATAACTCTTATTCAGGGACTTTTTGAGTGGAATTGGCTACTCGACCTGAAGAAAATTCTAACTGGACCTCTTCTAACGATGCATGGAGCCCATCATCCATGTACAGACACTGATTTCCTGTACATGAAGAGAGCAAATGGAGGAAGGGGACTGAGAAATGTAGAAGACTGCATACGTCTCAAACTTAAGAGCTTACTGAGATACCAATTCCAAAGTAAAGAAACCTTGCTAATGTCAGTCAGGAATGAGACAGTATCGAAAGCAGAGGAAAAGGGAAAGCAAGAAGCACAAAAAGGATATGAAGAAACATTATGGAACAAGGGACACACAATCAATTCCATGTAACCACAAGAGAAGTTGTTGGAAAACAGAGGTGGGATTGGCTGAAGAAAAGAACACTTAAAAAAAAAGAGACTGAAAGCACCATACTGGCAGCACAAGACCAAGCTTTGGCCACGAATTGGAGGGTCAACCTTAGGAATGAGCAATTGTCTCCACTGTGCTGCATCTGTGATAGAGTGGATGAAACCATTGCCCATATGATGAACGAATGCCCTAGACTTGCCCCAAACCATTGCAAGTTGTGGCAATACGATGAGATAGTGAAAGTGTTACATTGGAAAGCGTGTGAAAAGCAGGGAGTAGAGAGAGGCAAGTGGCAAGAGATAAGCATAAGCTGCAGAGAGTAGTGGAGTTGGAAACTTGCAAAATTGTGTGGGCTTTCCCAATCCAAAGATCAGGTCTTAGAGCACATCAAACCAAACCTAGTGGTGGTGGACAAGGTGAACCATATGTGCTATTTAATTGATGTTGCATGTCCTGTTGGCCCACAAATAGTCAAGAAGGAAGGCAAAACAATAGATATTTACAATCCTCTTAAGTGTGAAATAGCCTGGCGATGGAAAGTGAAGAAGAAAGCTGCAGATTGTATCAATTATTGTTGGGTCTTTGGGGACAGAATCAGAGGGCATCAAAAGGAATATAAAGAAAACCAGAATAGAGTGCCCAGTAGAACACAACCTCATGGTTCTGGGTTCAGTCTCGTTCCGTGGAACCATGGGCAAGTGTCTTCTACTTATAGCCTTGGGCTGACCAAAGCCTTGTGAGTAGATTTGGTAGATGGAAACTGAAAGAAACCTGTCATACACACACACACACACACACACACACACACACACACACACACACATATATATATATATGTATATATTTGTTTGTGTCTGTGTTTGTCTCCCACTATTGTTTGACAACTGATGTTGGTGTGCTTAGGTCCCCATAACTTAGTAGTTCAGCAAAAGAGACCGATAGAATAAGTACTAGGCTTACAAAGAATAAGTCCTGAGGTTAATTTCTTTGATTAAAGGTGGTACTCCCGCATGACCACAGTCAAATGATTGAAACAAGTAAAAAAATATATATATTCTATATTTCATTTTTGGATTTGGTTTATGTGAGTTCGTGTATTGAAGCATATTCTGTTGTGTCTGGGGAGAGTCATTCTCTTTTAGTGACTTATAATTTAACACACTCACTGGTAAAATTTCCACTTATTCCTTATTTTCATTTTCCTAAAATTTTCATTGCGTCTTGCAAACATTTCAATAGTCGTGCAACTCTTTTCAAGAGTCAAGACTATTGAAAAGGTTGCAAGACGCAATGAAAATTTTAGGAAAATAAAAAAAAGGAATAAGTGGAAATTTTACCAGTGAGTGTGTTAAATTATAAGGCACTAAAAGAGAATGACTCTCACCAGACACAACAAAATATTCTATATATTTTACTTACAAGGTATTGGAAACTTATATGTATACCATTCTGCCTAAATAATGGATTTACAAATGCAATATCCCTGCATATCTCACTTCTATTTTCATTCCTCCACTTCACTCTCTATTTCATATCTTCTCTAGAATAACTATTGCTTAACCATTTTCTCACACCATCTCCGATGAAGGGATATATAAAATATGCCGGAAACAGCCGTAAGACCTTCTCTTTATAAATGTTCTGAAATCTTTCACAGCCTTGGATTTTTATCTCATTCTGTTAATTTTATATATATATATATATCTCAATTCTGTTGTGGTGGGCAGGTCTTCTCAAATATAGCAATGCACCACATATCTCAGTCCTCTGTCGTTTCCTTCTGTATTTTGAGATCAGCCTTCAATACTTCGTCCTATGTCTACCTGGATCTCCCTCTCCCACAACTTCCCTCCACTTTAAATGGTCAACACTTCTTTATGCAACCGTCCTCGTCCATCTGCATGCAACTGCCGTCTGTCATTTTTTATGCATACATCTTTTTTTGCATGTGTGTGTGAAAGAGAGAGAGAGAGAGAATGAGTGAAGGTGTGTTGTCATGTATATTTTTATGTATGTATGCATAAGTGGCTCTCACACTCACACACGCACACATTATTTTTCATATACACATACATACATAAATACATATGCATACATCTTTTTTGTATGTATGTGTGTGTGTGCATGAGAAAGAGTGTCAGTTACACATACATGCAAAAAGATACATACATGACAACACACCTTCACACTCTCTCTCTCTCTCTCACACACACACACACACACGTCCACCTTTCACTTTCTCCTCTCTCTCACTTTCTGCTCTCACTTCAAAGCAAACATCACCTTCCAAAGAGGAGTATAGAAATAAAATAAATTTTACGGAAATTCACGAACAATCATATGATCCCATCTGATCGAATTAGACAAGTATGTTGTTTTGAACGAAACTACCAAAATCCCTTCCCCTCTGATGTAGTTGCCTGTCTGCCTGCATGTGCATGTCTTTATTAAGCTTCAGCTATTTACATTCTTGTGTTTGCTAGATAAACGTGTGTGTAATAGGAGACTGTTCCCTATGAAATTGATATCTGAAATTAGCAAAAGAAAAATAAGCTAAATCTAAGACAGACTTCAAGTTAAATAACTTTGTCATAACTTTATTGCTCTCATTAGCGACTTTTCTGAAGCAAAACATTATTTCCCTGGAGGAAAGTAACGAAAACCTTTCAATTAAAATATGACTCAATTTATTCTTGTTTTATATAAAATGTTAAAACCCTTAAACACAAACAACTTTGCATTTATTCCATTTTATTTATCTTTCTGTCTTGGTATATAAAATGTCGTCTGCCAATGGAAGGAGAAGTCACTTCCTGCCTAACTTGACCTTTGTTTAAAAAAATATATGTTCCTGAAAGAATATAAAACAGTGTCTAAAATTATAATGAAGACTATTTTAATATATAAAGATATTTTTAAAGTAGAGAGAAGTTTCTTAAAAGATTTGCAATTATTTTTAACTTATGCGAATAAATAACCTATGAGGAAAGCTTTTTGGTGGTGTGACGGACTATGCCAAGATGGCGGGTGAAAGCCACGTTTTGAAATACACTGTATATAGATGGTCAAGTTACTCCTCAAACTACGTCCCCGAGTGAGTAAAAGGAATTTCTTAATTATACAGCAGGCTTTAAATATCTATTTATGACATTAACATCTTCATCCATATTTATTTTTTCTTGATATAAGCCGTATAGCGTAGCGATATCCTATTACGAAAACAGTTATTTTGAACCGTTTCATCTGTCCTCAGGCGTAATTTCACCGAAAATAATCGTGCTCAATTAATTAAAGTTTATTAATTAGTCACTTTCGACACTTTACATTAATACTAATAATTTTAATATACTTTTAGTAAACTTGCCTTTGTATTTTATAAGGTTTCAATGTCTTTAATTCAAGAGGCTTCTCTCTCCCATGCGTTTCACTTATTTCTGTTTATTTACCTGGCAATATTTTTTAAAAAACTATCAACTCATTCTCTTTCTCTCACTTTTCCATTTAACTTACGTTTTTCTTTCTTTTCCCTCTCTCTCATAAATAAATTTCTTTACTTAGATCTGCTTCCCGGGCTTAATCTTTCATATTTAATGATCTTATTCATTTCTTATTTAACTGCAATAATAATATTTAAAGAAATCCTCTCCAATATTCTCTAAAATTCCTCATCCTTACATGGTGTTCCCAGATATTAAACAACTAAACTACATTTATAAGACGATCTTAAAACATTATTTCCATCAAGTCTTTTATTATTTGTTTTTCATGTTTTACAATATTTTACCTTCTCACAACCTCTTAACGTTGTGTATATATATATATATGTGTGTGTGTGTGTGTGTGTATGTATGTATATATGAAAAGTTAAACGCTACAATTTAAAGTAATCGGACGTCTTCAATTCCCTCTCACCAACTTCGCCAAATTCTTGTAGAATTTCTTTGAAGATTGGGTTTTATCGTAAAGAATTATCGACATTCGATTGAATATAATTCTAAGCTTTTATCATGATATTTTATTACAATTTATTATCAACAAACTAACATTTACCAAACTATGTCTTCTTTGATCGGTTCATCCGTCATGTTTTCGGGTGTATAAGTTTCTGTGTAAATAATACTTGATGTATAAATAACAATTATGGGTGCATTCCAACACAACAACAATAATAATAATGATTTCATTTATTTGCCACAAGGGCGAAGGATGAGGGGGGATGGTTTCAGATTTTGGCACAAAGCCAGCAATTTTAAAGAAAGGGTGTTAGTCGACCAAAGTACTTAAATGGTACTCTATTTTATCGACCCCCTACCACTACCGAGGGACGAAAGGCAAAATGTTGACCCCCCCCCCCCATCCTCGGCGGGTATAAACTCAGAACGTAAATGAGAAGAAATGCTACTAAATATTTTGTCCGCCGCGTTCACCATTCTACAAAATAATAAGAATAGTTGATTACATAAGTTTGTTTTACTTGTAATTTGTTTTTTGTTTTTTTGCATTTTAAAGACGTGAAGATTTAGCGAGGAAGTATAAAAGTTTCTTCACATATTTGAATAGGATTTCAAAGCCCGCATCCATCACTGCAGGGGTGTCACTTAACTCTTTGAACGAAGACAAGTTTTCATTCACTTGTCAATGACCCTTGTAACACAAAACTAGTTTTGTAATTACCGCTTCGATGCCTATTGTTCTATATCTCAGGTGTCATTGTTATCAGAATTGAAAGTTCAACACATCTTTTACTTGTTTCAGTCATTACACTGTGGCCATGCTGGGGCACCGCCTTGAAGGATTTTAGTCGAACAAATCGGCTCCATTTTTTTTTAGAGCCTGGTACTTTCTCTTTTGCCGAACCTCTAAGTTACGGGAACACAAACAAACCAACACCAGCGGTGTAGCGTACATATATACGCGACAGGCTTCTTTCAGTTTCTGCTTACCAAATCTATTCACAAGGCTTTGGTTGGTCCGAGAGTATAGTAGAAGACAAAGCTGAACCCAGAACCATGTGGTTGAGAAGCAAGCTTCTTACCACAACCACACCTGGAAAATTGGCGTTAAACAGTGGTGATGATGATTTACATATATCATTTAACGTCCGTTGTCTATGCTGGCATGGGTTGGACGGTTTGGCTGGGCATGGCACGCTGGAAGGCTGCACCGTACAGTATTATATGTCCATTACAACCGATCTTACCATTTGGTTCTGCATTAGGGGTTCAATGGAGTGTTAGGTAACAGTTTGATTATGTAACCCTGTGCTCATCAGAGGTAGACGTTATGGAATTGCCTTTTTCTTCTGATTTCATCACAGAAAGATAATTTTACAATTGCCAATCTGTATATCTATTGAAAAAGATTACTGAAAATAATGATTTTCAATTTGACTTTGCTGTAAAAATGATTTTAATGGATATTTTTGGTACACTTTTGAGGTTTTGTATGAGATCTATGAGAAGTGGTGTTTTTTTAATCATTTTTCAAGAAAAGACACTGTTTAGGAAAATGAATTTATTTATTTCTAATAAGATTAAATTTTGACACCTCAAAAAAAAAAATCCTTTTTTTAAGCAACATGTGCAATCTTTCCCAAAACATTCTTAACAATGTAATACTGAACATTCACATAGCCAACAAATTGTACGTAATTCATTTCTATATTGCTAACTTGTCAGGGATATTTGTTCATCAGAACGAACCATTTCTTAGAGCAATGTAGGACAAGCATTTAACCCAGACAAGCCAACTCCCTGTCATCCACTTTTCCATTCTTGCATGGATCAAACGGAAGTCACTGAGGCAGGTTTTCTGTGATCAGATACCTTCCCTGTCGCTAACCCTTAACCTATTTGCTAGTAAGGTAACATCACTTCATGGTCTGACATGTTTTTGTGGAAGACTGGAAATGAATAACACCCCTTTTATATAGGTGACCCTTGTTTACAACTGTCATGCAGTGTCAAGATGAGGAGGCACAAGCACGCACACACACGAATAGATGATGAGCTTCTTTTAGCTTTCATCTACCAAATCTGCTGCCAAGCTTTTGACCAGCCTGGAGCTATAACAGAAAACACCTGCCCAAGGTACCATGCAGTGGGACTGAACCCAGAACAAACTTCTTAACTGCTCATTCATTTTCCAGTTGTAGTTATTTTGATTTGAATCACTTTACTGATGCTTTTGAAAATTGCCAGAGTGTCACAGTCATATTTCCCTTTCACATTAAATTTGAAGCTCTGCACTTGTACAAGACACCCAGGGGTATAATGAGGACTTAATATTTTCTTTCAGAAGTTCTGTTTGTTGTTGTTGTTGTTGTTCTGGTTTGTGTACCTTTGTCTAGACATCACATGGTGGTTGTGAACGAGCATTTTCATCATTAAAAGCAAGATTATTCATTTCCAATCTTCAGTGAAAAATATCTGACTATGGGGAAACAGGTGGGGGGTGAAGGTCATCCAGCCATAGAAAACTTGCCTCAAAAACCTCCATCTAACCCATGCCTATATGAAATGATGATGATGATAATTATATTCATGCCTGTGTCTTGAGATTGTGCAATGGTTGTAAGCAAGCATCACCGTCATGCAAACAGTAACATTGTTTGCAGCCAAGGAGAAACATTCTCTTACTTGGCCACAGGAAGGGCAGGCACATCTGGCTGTAGAAAATCTGCCTCAACAAACTCTGACCCGTGCAGAAAAATGGACATTAAAATGATGATGATGTATTTTTGGTGTGATTAAGTGTAGTAAGGACGAAAACAGATATTAGTGGCTTTTCAATTTGCAGAGTAAATTATATTGATAATTTTATTTGTTTGGATTGGAATGTTAAAAGGCAGGAAACCAGTCTTTAGGAGGTGTTTGTAGAGAAAGACAAATAAATTCACAAGAGGAATTACTCTATTGATTTTGATGGCACACACACACACACACACACACACACACATGTATATATACGGAGAGAGAGAGAGAGAGAGAATGGCTGACAATAACAATGAATGTATTGAAGACATGTAAATAATTTCTACTGATAAAATGCCTGATGTAATTCTAATTGACCTTAGTATTACAATTGAATGAAAGAAACAAAGAAAGAAAGAACTTGTCTGTAAAGAGAGCCCAAACTAATGTATTTATCCTCTTGGTATAAACTGGCATTGTGTTGGTTATGATGATGAGGGCCTCAGTTGACCTGATCAACAAAACAGCCTGCTCATGAAATTAAGATGCAAGTGGCTGAGCACTCCACAGACGCATGTACTCTAAACATAGTTCTCGGGGAGATTCAGTGTGACACAGAATGTGACAAGGCTGGCCCCTTTCGAATTACAGGTACAACTCATTTTTGCCAGCTGAGTGGACTGGAGCAACATGAAATAAAGTGTATTGCTCAAGGAGTCAATGCACTACCAGGAATCGAACTAGAATCCTTATGATCTTGAGATGGATACCTTAACCACTGAGCCATGCTCCTTCACTGTAAATCTTTTGATATAGAAAGTAACTGATGTGTTATTGTTTTTTTTAAATTCAAGGTGAAGCTGCTGTGCTCTTTCTGGATGGTGGATTCAGCAGAATTGGATGGAGTTAACGTGATTGATGCAACCTGTGTGGTTAGAGAGAGGAGTGTGGATAGGAAGGTGGGGGGGGACCTTCTGGGGAAGAAGGATTGTAAAAACTGTGTTTAGTGTTGAGTGTGGGAAAATGAGACCCAAAGGAGGCTTATTGGGGGAAGGATAGGTGAGGGCATTGAATAGATTTCTATTCAACTTAATTCCCTTTTTCTGTGGTTGGTTTAGAGTGCTACGGTAGTAGATAATTGGAAGCCTAGGTGGGTTAAATAAATGCAGGATCTGGTTTGGAAAAGGAATTGAAGGTGATTAGAATATAGTCTTTTGAATATCTCATTAGAGTTGTGAGGATGAGTCTGGAATTTTGTGTGCAAGCATGTATATATATATATATATATATATATATATATGTATGTATGTATATATATATATGTATGTATATATATGTATATATATATGACATTGTTGCTTAATTAACAGGTCTCAATTCTTTATGATTGAGTGATTAGTGTGGTTTAGAAGTTTGCTTCCCAACCTCATGGTTTCAGGTTTGGTCCCACCCTTAGGCAAGTGTCTTCTACTACAGCCCCAGCCTGGCCAATGCTTTGAGTGAATTTGATAGGCTGTGGAAACTGTGGAGGCCAATTGTGCATATATGCATTTGAATGTGTCTGAGTTTGTCTCCCTATTGGTTGACAACCGGTGTTGGTTTGTTTATGTCCCTGTGACTTAGTGGCTCGGCAAAAAGAGAATAATAGAATAAGTACTTTTTAATTGGTGCCCCAGAATGGCCAGTCCAGTGACTAAAGTAAATAAAAGCTAAACGTTGATATTTGGAGGTAACGAAAGAGGGAGGTGGGGAGGAGTGTGTGTGTGTGTTGTAAACGTAAGCCAAATGTTGTTTAACCCTAGGTCAACCATTATCATCCTCTAATGCATCCAGAACTCTGAGTAATCCAATCTAGCCTTCCTTCCCTTCTTTTATTTTAAGGGACATTTGGTTGCTGTTTCTAGCAAAACTGATCAAAAGTGTAGCAGCTTCCTTCAGATGTTGATGTGAATAATCCAATCATCAACAAACAAAAAAAAAGCCTTGAAAATAATTTTACACTGAAAGATGGATTTCCTGTACATACATGTGTTCTGATACGTTCACATAGCAACAAATGTAGGGATAAGCAAGTTAGACAGATCAATATACAAAGTATATTGAATACGTGAAATACAAAAAAAAAATGTATATATTTTTACATACACAGAACACAAATGATAAAGGGATTGAAGAAAAGTATTACAAATCCAGCAACTGTTTCTGGGGGCTCAGTGGTCCACAATAATGTTTGTAGATTGATTCCATCATAGGATGAGATGAGCCTCCATCTTCAGGGAAGGGATCTTATATTGGAGGTGTTAAAGGAAAGAAGTTCAAAGATGGAATGATTTTGTGGAGAGCTAAGTGTATTAGAGGGGGGGGGGATTGGGGAGGTATTCAGATA
>NC_142930.1:1037813-1042813 GCF_046866305.1 Octopus bimaculoides | reverse complement strand
GACGGACGAAATGCCGCTATGCGTTTTGTCCGGCGTGCTAACGATTCTGCCATCTCGCCGCCTTAAACAGCAACTTAATAATGACAGTTATTTTTATTAAATTGTCCATTATTTTCACAATCAAGTGAAACAAAAACAATGTTATTTCAATAGAAGTCTAACAAAACGGTTAATACTGTTTCTTTTAAACTGTTACAAATCAATACTAACAAGAAATACAAGCAGGCTCTAATGTCACCACCAGCAGCTTCACCAATTATTTAATTTTCAAAGTAAAATGTCTCTTAAATTTCTCAAACCAATCCTAAGAAACAAAAAACAGTTTTGTCACAAAACTTTTAACTTTCTGCAGATCATCGTACAAACTTGTAGATTTTGCTTCAATCAACAATGTCTTCTGTTTATTTGTCTTGTCTGATCATCAATCCGTTCTCATTTCCATTTTTAAGTATCGTTTCAGATCTCTTAAAACAAAACAATGTCCAGGCATTTAACAGTGTAGTTGTTTGATCTCCTGACCTAATTTTCGCTTTATTATCACAGCGGGTTCCCATTGTAGAATGAGGCAAACTTTGAAGCTTTTTACAATATAACCATTTTTTCTCTTTTAACACATCAAGTTTATTATCGAACGTTGCGACATCACATTCTTAATCTAAACAAATATCTTTTACTTCTTAACTCTTAGGGGTTTCAGTGATTGGACTGCGGCCAAGCTAGAGCACCACCTTAAAAGTTTCAGTCGTACAAATCGAGCCCCAGTAATTTTTTTGTCTGGTGCATCATGTATCGGTCTCTTTTACTGAATCACTAAGTTACGGTGACGTAAAGAAAGCAACACAACTCAAACACAGACACACACACACACACACACACACACACACATATATATATATATATATATATATATATATATATATATATATATATATATATGTGCACACACACACACACACACACAACGGGCTTCCAAGCAGTTTCCGTCTACCAAATTCACTCACAAAGCATTGGTCGGTCCAGGGCTATGGTAGAAGACACTTGCCGACGATGCCGCGCTGTGGGATCGAAACCGCGTGGTTGCAAAGCAAGTTCCTTAACTACACGGCCGTCTACGAAATATATAACAATGAACGATATATATGTTATATATAGCTGATATATAACAATGAACGATATGTGGTTATATCACCTTTCTTGAAAACAGGTGAAGGTTGGCTGCAAGAAGGGTTTCTGGCTCTGGAAAATCAACCTCAATGGATTCCGTCTGACCCATCATGGCGTTGATATGTATATGTGTGTGTGTGCATATATGTGTATATAAACATATATATGTATATACACTCATACGCATGTACACGTGAGTACATATATATAATTATGTGTGTCTGTATGCATAAAAGGTATTTCCTTCACCTTTTTCTAGTGAATTGAATGCATCATGTTGTGTTTTGTCATCACCATTTCACCCTTGGTTACCTTCAAAAGCGTTGGTTCTGTTGCAAGCCATCGGCACCAAACCGTCGCACTCCATATCGCCATTATGGTCTATGTTTCCACATGCCCAAATCGCCTGACTAATTCCCCTTTCTGTTCTTAATCATCTCATGTCTTCTCTCTAGTCCTGATCACATATTTCGCCTCTTACACTTTATTTCTTTCTGACATACAACTTTCTCGTCCCTAGGCTTCGACCCATCTTCACTCTCCAGGATACACTCTCTACTTAAACTTCTCTGCTAAGCATTAGTAATGGTTGAACATTTATGTCACTGTCATGTAAGCGATACTATTAATTTCCAATCTCCCCCGAAAACATGTCTGGCCTTAGGGAAATATTAACTTACTTGGCTATGGATGAAGGTTGGCGATAGGAAGTGCATCCAGCTGTAGAAAATCTGCCTCAATGAAATCTGTTTGATTTTGGGTTTCTAACTAGTTTTGTCTCCTGGCAAAACGTAATTTACGTTCAGATAATTATGTCTCCTTTCAAAGTGTTAAATTTAGCTGGAATGCCTTATAAGTGATGTTGACGAAGCATATATGTAGGTATGTATGTGTGTGTGTGTGCGTACGTATGTGTGTGTATGTGCGTACGTATGTATGCGCTCGACGCGCGACAATTAAACCCCATCGGTTTCGGCTGTAATGTTAATCCCATTATACTCCCACCGCCACTTTGACACAGGTCGTTCGTATTCGAAGTGGTGAGAATCTGTGACGTGATGCAAAGGGCACAGCAGTAGATAAGAGGAGAAAACATGGCCATTGATTTAGTATTCCGTCTGTTCCGTCTGTTTCTGTATACAGCAGCGTATGATGCAACCAGGGTGAGCAAATACATCGTCAGGTCTAAACCTTAACTCATAAACCATCCTTTATTTCTCACAAGAGTATTAATTTTTCTTTCTTTCTTTTTTTTTCAGTAGAACTTTTCTATCATCAGTGAAAATTAGGGATAGAAATATGTATGCGCGTGTAAGGGCATAAACTACAGTTTGGCAACAGCGTGGGCATCCAGCTCTAGAAAAACTCCCTCAATAGATTCCGTCTGAACCATGCGGACAGAAATAGTAGACGTTAAAACAATGATATATATACCTTTCACTTGTTTCAGTCATTAGACTACGGCCATGCTGGGGCACCGCCTTCAACAATTTTTAGTCGAATGAATTGACCCCAGTCTTTTTTTTTTTTTCAAGACTAGCACTTATTTTATTGGTGTCTTGTGCCGAACTGCTAAGTTACGAGGACGTAAACACATCAACACCGGTTGTCAAGCGTTCATGGGGAACAAATACAGGCACATAGTCACACACACATACACACACAAATGACAGGCTTCTTTCAGTTTCCGTCACAAGGCTTTCGTCGGCCCGAAGCTATAGTAGAAAGAAGACATTACCTCAAAGTATCAGGCTATGGGAAAAAAACCTGGAACCATGTGGTTGGAAGCCACGCCTGCACTACATATATATATATATATATATATATATATATATATATATATATATATATATATATATAGAGAGAGAGAGAGAGAGAGAGAGAGAGAGAGAGAGAGAGAGAGAGAGGAAAGAGAGATGTACATATGTGCATGTATACATAGATATTACATGTATGTGTCTAATATAATAGTTTAATTTTAGAAAGTTATAAAAATAGACCATACAGAAAAGTTATTACCTGTATCGGATAGGGTTCGCTGAATTCTGCTGTTTTAAGGTATTGTTATCCTTCAGTAAAAAGCTATTTAAATCTTCGTTAAAATAATTCATGTGTCCCTCTATCAGACTAGTCACCAACTCATAGGGTTCTAAAATATTCCATGTTGGAAATAGGTGTTTAAAAGTGGCGGTACGCTAAAGTCCTTGAGGATGTCATATGACGACGTACACCGTTGTAAACAAAATAATAATAATAAAAAAGATAACGCCATCCCCCTGGGTGTCCCCTGACCCAATGAAAATACCATCATTAACACTAATTTTTATAGTTTCTTTTGCAAATAACAAACTGATCATTTAAACATTTTCATTAGAATTATTTCTTTATCTTAATATCTGTGTGGTAGCGTGGCCGAGCGGTCTAAGGCGCTGGTTTAAGGCACCAGTCTCTTCGGAGGCGTGGGTTCGAATCCCACCGCTGCCAATACATTTTTTCTATCTCGCATAATGGTGAAATTCAATCGCCCGAGTATATATACAAGCATGTACATATATGAGTATATTATATGTAATAGACCTGCAACATGTTACAATTTTAAATAGCTTAATTTATAGCATATTATAAAAATAGATGAAAACAAGCTTATCTTTGTCGATAAGGTTTTCTAAATATTTTTATAGATACTCTGTGTGTGTGTGTGCATATATACATTGATGTGCATGTATGTATGTATATGCGTGTGTGTGTATGCACACACACCTGCATACATACATGATACTTTTGTAGTAAGGAATATTTAACATCTCCCACCCAATCTTTACTATGTAAAGCACAATTAAAATGTGTTTCCAGTTTCATGAGTTTGTTTTGTGTTGTTTCTGTCAAACATGTCACATTTTATTGATTCATTTGTTCATAAAAACTCGGCGATTCTTTCACAAATTATTGCTTTTGTTGTTGTTGTACTGAAGTGTTGATGATGTAATCGAGGAATAAAAGAACTTTATATAAAGTGTTGCCTTGTCACGTCTGCTGTCTTTGGTTGATTCCTTTGAGAAGGCTTCTATGCTTTCTGCCTATATATGCATGTGTGTGTGTGTGAAGAGAGAGAGAGAGAAACAGACAGAGAGACAGACAAACAGAAAGACACATTAGTTCAAGGATTCATTAGAATTACAGCATATCAACAAGTAGGACGCCGGGGATGGCTGGGTACTTAGTATTGAGCTCACAGTAAGGTAAAACAACTTTTGGTTGTCAGTTGTTCGTAGTGTGTGTGTGCGAGTGAGTGAACAAACGAATTTATTGGGAGTTACATGTATGGATCAAAGCCGTTTGATTCAAATTTGTTGGTACTCTTAAGCGTGATGCTAGCCGTGAGCCATTTTGAAATTGATTCAAATTCAAATTCAAAATGGCTGACGGCTAGCATCACGTTTAAAGTTCAAGAGTACCAACAAATTTGAATCAAACTGCTTTGATTCATGTGTGTGTGCATATAGACATAGGCACCGTACCAAATCCACTATAAACCGTATATACTACTCAAGAGCGGTTCCACGAGTAGCCTATGTATAAAAGACGAACACAAGTAGGGTTCAAAATTCACAACAGCTGTTTCGGTAGCACCATAAGTGTTCAATAATATTGAGATCTGGGGACTGTGGTGGCCAGATAAGTTGTTCAACTTCACTAGAATGTTCCTCGTGCCATTCAGTAACAACTTTAGCTGTGTGAATTGGTGCATTATCATCCTAAAAGATTGCGTTTCCCTCCGGAAACAGTTCCGCAACTATAGGATGAATTTGATCAAATAAAATGCTTAAATAGTCTTG
>NC_142930.1:940313-1027813 GCF_046866305.1 Octopus bimaculoides | reverse complement strand
ATATTAGGTGGTAGTGGTGGTGATGGTGGTGATCATGGTCCCGATGATGATGGTGATGATGTATCACAAAGTTTAATCCTTTCAATAGACCCATTTAACCCCATACACTGAGGTTTTGATGTATTTGAACCCAGATTATTGTTGACCGAACAGTCTTTACTTGTTCTATTTTTGTTGGATATAAACTTTTAATAATCTCAAATGAATTTTGTTCTTAATTTAAACCAAAACAAAAAAAAAATCCAGTATATATATATATATATATATATATTCATTAGATGTTTGTGGTTAATAATTATTGAAGCTTAAAGAAATCCAACTCTGTCATGGAGAACAGAATTACACAAGACTAAAAGCAATGAAAATGGTGTATCATCAGTTGTAGTAATATGAGCTAAGGGTTTGAAATATAAAGGATTAGCTGAGGAATCAGGGTTAAAGCTTAATGTCTACCAAACCCAAGTGGCAATAAAGGAAATTAAAATTTTAGCATTTATTACTCACTCTCCCACTGTACTACACCTGCCCCCCCTCTCTCTCTTTCTCGCAACTCAACTTACTGCTCATCATCTCTCTCTCTCTCTCTTTTCTTCCTTTCTCTCTTCTATCATCATTACTATTCTGCTATTTTCCCACCCCCAATCATCATTGTTCACCCCACTTACCCACCATTTACTGCATTGCATCTCTATAGTTGTCACCTACCCTTCCCTACCTCCCATAAGCCTCTCAACCCTTGTTCCTTACATTCACCCCCTTCTCCCAAATACTCTTACAACCTCCCCCCACTCACACTCCAAGTTCCTCCCCCACCCCACTCATACTTGTAATCACTTTCTACCCTGAAAGTCCACCCAGTTCACCCTTATTTTTATCCCTTTCTAGTTTGACCTCCCCAACCACTCCCACCCTCTCTTCTAAAATATGACCAAACATGTGACCCCTCTACAACAAGAAACTTGTTTTGCTCTGGGCCCTTCTTTCATACTTTATAACCCTTCATCTCTGAGCAGAAAGCTGCCTGTCTCAGGGTTTATAGCAGCGTAGTTCTCAACCATGGCTCCCAGGGCCACATGCTACCCTCAAGTACCCTTCTCCAATGGTCTTCCTTCTATAAATATAATAAATTTTTCTTTAATTTTGTTTTTTTATTGTTTTTGGATCTAATCTGGATATTAAAATGGTTGAGAACCACTGTTTGTCATTTTGCAAATTGTAGAGCAACGTCACTAGTGCTGGTGGCACAAATAACAGCACCTGGTACATAATGTAAAGTGGTTTGCGTTAGGAAGGGCATCCAGCCATTGAAACCAAGCCAAAGCAGACAATTGGGGCACAATGCAATCGTTGGGGCCCTCACATACTGTCCTATGCCTGCATGGACCATTAACTGATGATGACGACAATGGTGGTAGTGGTGATGGTGGTGATGACGATGATGACAACACCAATGGCGGTGAGGATGATTGATTGTATTTTACATGCCAAAATAATTCTTTTATTAAACATTTTTGCCCTTATATTTCTATGTTTCTCTTTTCTAATATATTCATTCCTTATAAATTCTGTATTTTCAAGGTGGTGCCCCAGCATGGCTACTCTCTGACTGAAACAAGTAAAAGGTCAAAGATATCTCAATGTAATAAATGTTTTCATTAAAAAATTAAAATATTTTTAAAAACACACACAAAAAAACCTTTTATTTTCAGAAATTTTAATGTAATTTAGATTCTTTTATTTATTTTAAGTCAATTTTGTGAAGAATCACTTTCTTGATTACAGGTGTCCCAAGGACCAGTCATTGATTTTTCACATTTCTCAGGGAGAGGGAGTGACAAGGGAATCATCATCATCATCATCATCATCATCATCTTTTTTTATGTCCACTTTTCCATGCCTGTATAAGTTGGATGGCAGATTTTCTACAACTGAGTGCCCTTCCTGTCACCAACCCTCACCTGTTTCCAAGGAAGGTAATATTTCCCCATAGCCAGACATTGGCAGTGACACTCATTTACAATTATCACACACACACACACACAATGGATGGTTTTGTGTCACCTATACCAGGTATTCTTTTCTACTCTAGGCACAAGACTCGAAATTTTGAGGGGAGGGGTCAGTTGATTAGACTGACCTCAGTATGCAACTGGCACTTAATTTATCAACCCCCAAAAGGATAAAAGGCAAAGTCTACCTCGGTGGAATTCGAACTCAGAACATAAAGACAGATGAAATACCTCTAAGCATTTTGCCTGGTGTGCTAACGTTTCTGCCAGCTCACCGCCGCCTTACCTTTACCAAGTATTAACTCACTCATCCTTCCCCCACTTCTCCGTCACCCCTCTCTATGTGCAGTGTAAAAGGTGTCTGTTTTAATTGCATTCATTCAGACAAGGAGCAGGCATGGCAGTGTGGTTCAGAAGTTTGTTTCCCAATCACATGGTTTCTGGTTCAGTTCCACTGTGTGGCAGACACTCTGGGGAACTGTTTTCTTGAGCCAACAAAAGCCTTGTAAGTGGATTTAGAAGACGGAAACTGAATGAAGCCCATTGTACATACATATATGTGTGTTTATGCGTCTGACTTGACATCACTTGACAATTGTAAATGAGTGTCATTGTTATACAAGCAGTGTCCTTCATTTCCAGTCTTCCGTGAAAACATGTTTGGCCATGGGGAAATGTTTGCCTTGTAAGGAAACGGGTAAAGGTTGGCAACAGGAAGGGCATCTGACCGTTGAAAAGTTGCCTTAATGAATTCTAACTCATGCAAGCATGTAAAAGTGGACGTTAAAAAATGATAATGCTGTTGTTGATGATGATGACGGTTTACCGTAATGTCCCCTACAGCCTCAATAAATCTGCAGGGAACAGAACAGGAATAAAATGTGGACCAACCTAGCACTATTTCTACAACTGTCAAAGACCCAAAAAATCGAGCTCCACTTTTTGTGAAGGTTTCGCTTCTCTCTCTTCTTTACTTTCTTCTCTCTCTCTCTCTCTTTCTCTCTCCCTTTGTGTACAAACATGTTTGCTTGTATATGAACACGATTTACCTAGCAAGGTCACTTGAGATATCTGTAATCAGTGTGTGTGTGGGTGTGGGTGTGTGTGTGTGTGTACGTGTGTGTGTGTGGCTGTACATACGCTCTGTGCTTATTACTTTTTGTTTTGTTCTTTTTTTCTTTCTCACAGTTTCTCACTTTTCCAGCGATTGTTGTATTCAGGGGGGGGGTCTCGCCCCTCCCTTCTGTTCTTGCCATCTCCTCTCCCTCTTCCTCCTGCCTATGACTCATCATCAACCCACGATTCCCCCCCCCCCGCCATTATCATCAACCTCTTCCATCCTCACCAAATCAGTCAGTCAGTCTACCTCCCCCCACCTCGTTCGACATCATCTGCTTCCACCCCCCCCTCGACAGCTCTCTCTTGCTCTTGTTGTCGTTGCTCCCCCTCTTTCTCTCTCTCTCTCTCTCTCTCTTCTCAATACCTTCGCCACCATCCCTGTTTCCTTTCCCAGTTCTCTCTTTCCTCACTTCCAGCCTCTCTGCTCCTACTGAGCCAAGCCTTTATTTTGTTCACTGGGATTTTTTTTTTGTACTATTTCATTTTATATTTTTAACACCCTATTATTATTATTATTCAGTAGTTTTATTTTTATAACGTGCTTTCACTTCACTACCGAGCGCAGCTCTGTGCGCCTTGGGTATGTGCTGTGGTTTGCTGTGGTGCTCTTATGTTTACTGTATTGAAAGTGTTTTGCGTAGAATGTGTGCAGTACCCAGTAGTGCAATTTTCTGTATGTTATATATATTTGTAAGTCCTGGTGTTTTTGTTATGTATTTGTCTGAATATTTTTTTATTATACCTAAGGCACCTACTATGATAGGAATTGTTTCTGTTTTTAGATTCCACATTCGAGTTATCTCTATTTCCAGGTCTTTGTATTTTGAAAGTTTTTCCATTTCTTTTAGAGAAACGTTGTCATCTGCTGGTATTGAAACATCAATTAGAAGGCATTTTTTTCCTTCATGATCTTTGACAACTATATCTGGTCTATTTGCCTTAATTTCTCTATCTGTGTGTATTGGCATATCCCAGAGTATGGTTGCTTTCTCGTTTTCTGTGACCTTTTCTGGCGTGTGTTTATACCATCTTTTTTCTGTTGCTATTCCATAATGTTGGCATAGCTTCCAGTGTATATAGGTCCCAGCTCTGTCGTGTCTGTGAATATATTCCTTCTTAGCCAGGACTGGGCAGCCAGAGATAATATGATTTATTGTTTCTTGTCGATCTCCACATATTCTACAGTTACTTGTTATATTTCTTTTCATTATGTGTTTTTGGTAATTTCTGGTGGGGAGGCTTTGGTCTTGTGCAGCAATTAAAAATCCTTCAGTCTCTGCTTTGAGTCCTGAGCTTCTCAGCCATCGCTGGGATTTTTCTCTGTCTATTTCTTTCGCATTTAGTTTAGCCCAGTATTTACCATGTAGGGGCTTTTCTTGCCATCGTTTTATCATGGTCCGTTGCTGTTCTAGTTTTAGTTTGGATTTCATTTGTTTTATAGCTTTTGTTGTTTCTTCTTCTTCTTCTTCGTATTTGTTAGGTAGATTGATTTCTTGTTTGTATTTGTCAGCTTCCTTAAATACTGAAAACAGTTTTTTGTTTTGCTCGTGTTTTGTGGCTATTTGTATTAGTTTCCCTTGCTTCTGGAGTAGGTATTTTTGCAGTCCTATGGTGGTTATTTTATAATAGTTTTCTAGCTGTATAAGACCCCTGCCACCTTCTGTGCGTTGTATATATAGCCTTTCTATGTCAGATTTTGGGTGGTGCATCCTATATCCTGTCATTATTTTTCTTGTTTTCCTGTCTATTTTACATAGTTCGTTTAGTGTCCAGTTAAGGATGTTGTAGCTGTAGCTTATAACTGGGACAGCTAAAGTGTTGATACCCATTATCTTGTTTTTAGCATTGAGCTCTGTTTTTAGTATTGATCTAACTCGTCTATAGTACTCTTTCTTTATTTTTTCTTTCATTTGTGTATGTTGTATCCTATCTAGTTCATTGACTCCTAAATACTTATATGGTTGGCTTTCGTCTAGTTCTCTTATTTCATTGGCTTTATCTAGTGTTATATTGCTACTTTTAACTAATTTTCCTCTTTTCAGGGTTGCTTTGGCACATTTTTCTAATCCGAATTTCATTTCTATTTCCTTGGTAAAGCCGTGTACTGTCTGTAGTTTATTATTATTATTATTATTATTATTATTATTATTATTATTATTATTATTATTATTATTACTTTCATTTTGTTCAGTGAAGTAAAAAAAATTAAAAAAAGAATTATAGAAATAAAAAGAAATTCCAAAAGAAAAGAAAAAGGATATTTGGATCATGAAAAGAAACAACGCAATTAGATGACTTCCTGCCTATTTTGCAAGTGAAATGTCTTTTATATCTTTATTTCTCCTTCGGTATTATTATACAATAATCGTTATTTTACGATGATAAAATTATTTCTGATCAGAGCAGGAGAAAGAGGGAGAGAGGGGGGGGGGCACGATAGATTACATAAATACAAGTAAAGCATTGAGTTCAGACTTCAGACGTAAAGGAAGCCATCTTGATATCAAAAGCGTATTCGAGTGAATTGTCCATTTGAAAAAAATTAAAGAAGAATTTTTTAAAAACTTTTCTTTTTCTTCTATGTGTTTCAATTATAGCACTGCGGCCAAGTTGGAGCACCGCGCTAAGTCAAACAAATTGACACACCTGTACTTAGGATTTTGCGGGGGAAAGGATTATGTCCGAGGCGCAAAATCACATGGTTCCAGGTTTAGTCCCACTGTGTGGCACCTTGGGTAAGGGTCTTCTACTATAGCCTCAGATCGAACAAAACCTTGTGATTGTATTTGGTAGACGGAAACTGGAAGAAACATATATATACATATATATATATATATATATATATATATATATATATATATATATATATATATATATATAAGGAACTTGATTGTAATGGCTGGTCAGGAAGTAACTATTGCTTTCACACCTGTAAAGCACTTAGCCTATAGGCAACTTGTCAGACCCAAATGGCCTGCAAGTCGCTTATGCTACCCTTCGTCCCTCGTCCCACGATCATCTACCCTCTCCCTCTATCTCTCTCTCTTTCTCTCTCTCTCTCTTTCTCTCTCTCTCTCTTTCTCTCTCCCTCTCTATCTCTCTCCTATTTCCCTTAGTTATAGGGCTCACTTTTGACCCATACCCTTAAAAGTTATGAGGCAATCATCAATAGTGCTGGTGTCATGGAAAAAGCATCCAATCCACACTGCAAAATGGTTGGCCTTGGGAAGGGCGTCCAGACGGGTAGAAACCCTACTCAAGAAGATATTGGAGCTCAGTGCTGTTTGCCAACTTGTCAGATTGTGTTGAACCACCTAACTTGTGCCAACAACATGGGGAGAGGGGATGAAGATTGTATGTGTGTGTGTATCATCATCATCATTATCATTTAACGTCTGCTTTCTATGCAGGCATGGGTTGGACAATTTGATTGAGAACTGGCAGGCTGGAAGGCTCCACCAGGTTCCGATCTAATTTGGCAAGGTTTCAATGGCTGGATGCCCTTCATAATACTAACCACTCCAAGAGTGTAGTGGGTGGTTTTGCATGCCACCGGCACAGGTGTCATTGACTTGACACCAGCATCAGCCATGACTACAATCTCATTTGGCTTGACAAGTCTACACAAGCACAGTGTATCACCAAAGGTCTTGGTCACCTGTCACTGCCTCCATGAGGCCCAACTCTTGAACGGTGCTTTTTATGTGCCACCAGCATGGTGCCAGTCAGACGGCACTGGCAACATCCATAACTATGACTCCACTCAGTTCAACAGGTCATCATAAACACAGCATATCACCCAACGATTGAAGGGTGCTTTTAACAGGCCAGTTACGTAACACTGGCATTGGCCACAACTATGATCTCACTTGGTTTGACAGGTCTTCTCAGGCACAGCATATCTCCAAAGGTCTTGTTCACTTGTCATTGCCTCTGTGAGGCCCAACATTCAAAGGTCGTGCTTCACCACCTCATCCCAAGTCTTCCTGGGTCAATCTTTTCTACAGGTTCCCTCCACTGTTAGGGTGTGACACTTCTTCACACAACTGTTCTCATCCATACGCATTACATGACCACACCAGCACAGTCGTCTCCCTTCCACACCACGTCTGATGCTTCTTATGTCCAACTTTTCTCTCAGGGCACTTACACTCTATCATTCATGCACACTGACATTACACATCCAGCAGAGCATACTAGCTTCATTTCTTACAAGCCTACACATGTCCTCAGCAGTCACAGCCCATGTTTCACTGCCATGTTATATGGCTGTTCACACAAGCATCATACAGTCTGCCTTTCATTCTAAGCGAGAAGCCATTTGTTACCAGCAGTGGTAGGGGCTCTCTGATCTTTGCCCAGCCTATTCTTATTCTAGCAGCTACGTTCTCAGAGCATCCACCCCACCCTACTGACTTGGCTACCTAGGTAACGGAAGCTATCGCCTGTTTCTAGTTTTCCCCCTTGCATGTGATGGTATCTGTTTTCTGTACATTTTTTGTGTTTATTTTACCTGTACACCTTCCACACACAAAAGCTATCTTCCCTGTTAACCTTCCTCTGATATTGCTGCACCTCTTATGCATCCATGGCTTACACCAGGTACATCTTATGGAGTTTCTACTTATGCCATTTCTACAGATTGATTAGGACCATCTACTTGAAGGGATTTATGATTTGTCTATCTTCCTACTTACTAGGACTTTGGTTTTTGTTAGTTTAACTCTAAGGCTCTTTCAATTCTAGACCTCGCTTCCACACCTGAAACTTCTCTCTAGTTCTGGTAGGGATTCAGGCCATCAGCATAGAGGAACTTCCAGGGGCAGCCTATCTTGAATTCCTCTGTTATTGCCTGGAGGTCTATGATGAACAAGAGGGGGCTGAGGACTGATCCTTGGTGAACCTTTACTTGTACCCTGAATTATTCGCTGTACATGTCTCACCAACCACTCATCTATCACTAGTTTCCACATTGACTACCAGATAATGGATCTGTCAAAGACTTTCTCCATGTCAACGAAAGCCAGGTACAGAGGTTTATCTTTGGCTAGGTATTTCTCCTGCAGCTGTCTTACCAGAAATATAGCATCAGTGGTGCTTTTCCCTGGAACAAACCCAAACTGCATCTCATCTAAACTGACTCTCTCCCTAATTAGTTGGGCTATGACCTTCTCCGTGACTTTCATTACCTTATCTAAAAGCTTGTTACCTCTAATTATTTGTATCTAAAGCGTCACCTTTACCTTTGTAGCAGTTGACTATGGTGCTGCTACACCAGTCATTGGGTATCACTCCTTCGTATATCACCTGGTTAACAATACGGGTGACTAGGCTGTAGCCAACACTGCCAGATATCTTAAGCATCTCAGTGGTGATTCCTGATGAACCCTGTCTTCATATCCTTAATTGCTTTATCTACCAAAGTACTGTCAATTCGAATAGCTGGTCCCTCTGTTGGGTTGGTATTCGGCAGACTCTCTTTCTCCCATTCAGTCTCTTCATTTAGCAACCTTTCATAGTGGCATCTCCAAGTCTCTCTCCTTGCAGTCTCGTTAAATGCAAGTGAGCCATCATCCATGCAGACACATTTCTCTCCTATGACATGGCGATTTTCTAATGCAAAGTATTGGCAAATCTCTTCTTTTCTGCTTCCCCTCTGGCTAAGTAAAACTGTCTCCTAGCTTCCCTTTTGGCTATCTGGTACAGTTCCCTGCTACCACCACACTTCCAAGCCTGTTTCTTTTCCCTAATGGCTCTGCCAACTACATTGTTCCACCACCATGTCGCCTTAGGTCAAGAAGGGACTTATATATATATATATATATTTATTCTTTCACTTCTTTCAGTCATTTGACTGTGGTCATGCTGGAGCACTGCCCTTGGTCAAGCAAATTGACTCCAGGACTTATTCTTTGTAAGTGTAGTACTTATTCTATCAGTCTCTTTTGCCAAACCACTAAGTTACGGGAATGTAAACACACCACCATCGGTTGTCAAGCGATGTTGGAGGGGGGGGGGACAAACACAAACACACAAACATACATATATATATGTGACAGGCTTCTTTCAGTTTCTGTCTATCAAATCCACTCACAAGGCTTTGGTCAGTCCAAGGCTATAGTAGAAGACACTCATCCAAGGTGCCATGCAGTGGGACTGAACCCAGAGCCATGTGGTTAGTAAGCAAGCTACTGACCACACAGCCACTCCTGCACTTGTATATATGTATCTATTATTTATTCCCCCGCTTCAACGTTGAGATGTTCTGTTAGAACAAATCATACTGTCGTAGATAGCATGAGAAAAACTCTCAGATTGGCTTTTGGTGCAAAATGCATCCATTTTATATCGACCTTCCTTAGTCTCATCAATGATGAACATTCGATTGCTAGAAACAGCAGCAACTACCCCTCGGCCAGCAATATAGAGATTGACAGTGCCAAAACAGTTTCTATTCTTTTACCTTTTCTCTTTTATTTGTTTCACTCATTGAACTGCAGCCATGGTGGGGCAGCACCTTACCATGAACGATAACGAGCTTCCTCAGTCTCCCATATGAGAAGCTGGGACACTGGATACTTACCACTTTGTGTGTGTGTATGTGTGTGCGTGCGTGAGTGCATGTAAATGTAAGCCAATGTATGTATGTTTATAGATAGATTTGTGTTTATATTACTGAGCATGGTTTTATACGAATACATTTGTATGTAATCTTGTACATACATGTTAACATCTATCTATCTGTATATATATATATATATGAATACACACACACGCACACAGAGGAAAATTAACTTCCTAATTTTGTACTAGTTGTGAGTTTCTGTCTACGCCACTCCTTTCAAAAATCCTCAGCCATAAAGACGATAAAATTTCACAAACAAAGTCTTCGTCTCCTGCTTTCACACTCATTATCCCGCCATTTCTTACTTCATTTACTCAAACCGTAAGTTTGTTTCCTCAGAAATATATTCCAATGCCTCGTTCGTCCACCCGTCTACAGACCCTCGCTATGACTCATGGAATTTACTTTTAAATTAATTCCTGTAAAACATTATTTCTTAGAAATAATGTTTTGTCCCATTAACAGTAAAGTGGGAGGAGATATGTTGCATGCATATTAACAGAGATATCAACGGCCATGACAACTAGATGACTTGGGGTTCAATCCCACTGCAGGACAGCTTGAGTAAGTCTCTTCTACTATAACCCCAGGCTGACCAAAGCCTCATGAATGGGTTTGGTAGGCAGAAACTGAAAAAAAAATATATCATGTATATGTATTTATTTGTATTCATACACACACACACACACACACACACACACACACACACACACACATCTGGTCAATGAATGTGATCATCATCATCATCGTTTAACGGCTGTTGATGATGATGATGATGATCACATCATTGACCAGACTGTTGTGTTATACATTGTTGGGGTCATGATGCACTTCACATTATTTTAGCTTTCAAATGATGCCACCCTGCCGTCGAGGCAAGGGGGCCAACATTGCCCCTGGCTGGAAGACCTGTTTCTTTTTAGGGTGGTACCCGTTTACAGCTGAGTGGACTGGAACAATGTGAAATGAAGTGTTTTGTTCAAGAACACAACATGCTGCTCAGTACAAGAATCAAACCCATAATCTAGTGACCATGAGTACAACACCCTAGCCACTGGACCATGCACCTTCATATATCTGTATGTATGTATGTATGTGTGTGTGTGTGTGTTTGTGTCTCCTTCCCTTGACATTACATAATAATTGTAAACGAGTGTCACCATCATACAAGTGGTGTCATTCATTTCCAATCCTCTGTGAAAAACATGTCTAACCATCAAAAGATATGATCTTACTCGGAAACAGTTGAGGGTTGGCAATAGAAGGGCATCTGGTCAGAGGGAATCTAGCCAGGCTAGTGGTGAGTTAAAATGCACACTTGAAAGAGCCTTAGATTTAAAAAACAAAAAAACTGTGTATAATATTTATAATGTGCAAATGGCACTAACTGTAATATTTAGTCTCAGAGAGAGACTTGCATTCTGGTGCCATGAGTAAAACACACTTTGTAGAGCATTCGTAGCTGGGAAGGACAAGAAGACATTAGAAACTTTATCAAACCAGATATTGCAGCCTGACCTATGACCTGGTTGTTGGACTCATAGGATCCTATCAAACTGTCCCATCCACCATTGAATATTCAATGGTGGTGGTGCTGCTGCTGCTGCTGGTGAGGTTGATGATGATGATGATGATGAAAGAATGTCCTTCATGCAAAATAATGTTTCCTCTGACTGTTTTGAAATTGTCTATTGGAATCCAAATGTTCTAAGGGCCATTTTTTAAGATTTACAGTGAGAATTGAAACAGAGATAATGAAAGGGTTTAATCGTTAATTCCATTGTTTTTAATTGCTCACTGCCCTCAAGTGTGCCATAATAGTAAGGAATAATTATTATTTCTTATTTGGCACAGAGCCAGTCATTTTGAGGGGAGGGGCAAGTCAATTACATCAACCCCAGTGCTCAACTGGCACTTTTTTTTTTATCAACTTCTCCTGAAAGATGAAAAGTAAAGTTGACCTCACTGGAATTGGAACCACAATGAGCCAAAAGAAACAGCACTAAAGCATTTTTCCCAGCAACATAACGCTTCTGCCAGCTTGCCTCGTTAGGCATAAGACCAGCAATTTTAAGGGGGGAAGGGGTGTCAGTTCATTATTTTGACAACCCAGTAATTGACTAGTACTTTGTTTTATTGACCCTGGAGGGAGGAAAAGTAAAACTGGCTTTGGTAGGATTTGAACTCAGAACATAAAGATCTGGAATAAATACCATAAGACATTTGTTTCCAATGCTCAGCCTGTTCTGCCACCTGAAGTCTTTTCTTCGATCAGTGACCTTGTTTACAGGTCATTGACCTCATATTAATATCAATAATGTAATGTTATCCATCAGTTTACTGGTGACTCTGATCTCAGGTGATATCGATCACATTACTCACTATTTAACCTGCAGTTCTGACTCGTTCTACTCCACTATTATCAAAGAAACAACTAAAAGTGTGATTTTTTTAATCTTATGTTTTTATTGAAAGTTTCTATTTTATTTTTGTCCACTTTGATATTTGACGAGAATAAACATGTTGAATAAAACTGTTCTGTAATTTATAAACTCAACTGGCCATACCCTTGACATCTAAAAATGCAGGTTATACATCTAAACAACATGGGACACATACACACACACACACACACACACACACACACACACACATATATATATATATATATATATATATATAGTATATATATTATATATATTTTATATATATATATATATATATATATATATATATATATATATATATATACACACATACATACATATATATATATATATATTGTTGCTATTATGCAAAACACTCGTAAGTCCAAAACGTTGCTTTTTCAGAAAACAAAAATAGTTTCACCATTCCATAGCAAAACCGTTGTACTACACTTTGACAATTTTTGATATCTTGGCATCTGAAGCAGCTGGAGATACGATAGTTTGACCAAAAGAACCAGTTATTGCAAGCAAAAATAAATATTGAGAAAAAGCACATTTGGATATACGACAGTTTAACATAGTAACAATATATATATATATATATCATCATCGTTTAACATCCGCTTTCCATGCTAGCATGGGTTGGACAATTTGACTGAGGACTGGTGAAACCAGATGGCTACACCAGGCTCCAATCTGATTTGGCAGAGTTTCTACAGCTGGATGCCCTTCCTAATGCCAACCACTCCGAGAGCATAGTGGGTGCTTTTACGTGTCACCCGCATGAAGGCCAGTCAGGCGGTACTGGCAACGGCCATGCTCAAAATGGTGTATTTTATGTGCCACCCGCACAAGAGCCAGTCCAGGGGCACTGGCAACGATCTCGCTCGAAAATCCTTACACATGTCATGGGCACAAGTGCCAGAAAGGCGACGCTGGGCACAGGTGTCATCCCGATTTCGCTTTCGCTTGCCTCAATAAGTCTTCGCAAGCTAAGTTTTGTATCATATATATATATATATATATATATATATATATATATATATATATATATATATATATATATATATATATATCATCATCATCGTCGTCGTTTAACGTCTGCTTTCCATGCTAGCATGGGTTGGATGATTTGACTAAGGACTGGTGAAACCAGATGGCTACACCAGGCTTTAATCTGATTTGGCAGAGTTTCTACAGCTGGATGCCCTTCCTAACGCCAACCACTCAGAGAGTGTAGTGGGTGCTTTTACATGCCACCGGCACATATATATATATATATATATATATATATATATGCATACAGAAATATATATTTATATATATGTATGTTTGTATTATTGTTTTACTTGTTTCAGTCACCGGACAGCATCAGTAGCTATACAGGGGCACTGCTTTGAAGAGTTACATTAGCCCCAGAACTTTTATCAAACCCTATTTATTGAATTGCTAAGTTACAGAACATCTCTTCCTCTCTCTTTGTCCTGTTAAGCTTCTTCTTCTCTCAAACTCTCACCTCATACAAAGCTGACTTCCTCAACACTATTCCATCATTATTTACATTATTTACATTTGACGGATATTCGTCCTCATCTTGTTTGTTGTTAACACAATGTTTCAGCTGATAGACCCTCCAGCCTTCATCAGGTGTCTTGGGGAAATTTCCAACCTGGGTTCTCATTCCTAAGGTATTTTTCGAAGTTATTATTATTATTATTATTATTATTATTATTATTATTATTATTGTTAGTGTAAAGGTCATAGCTTGGAATTGAACTTGGAATCTTGGGGTTAGTAGCCCGCACTCTTAACCACTACGCCATAAAAAATTTATCTTTTAAATGGAGACCACCTCCCCTTGTGGGATGAAGTTAAAATAAAATAATAGACAGAGAACACCACTGAAAAATACGAAAACTAAAAGAAGCAGCACATATGCTAGGACACACCAACCACCTAAGCACAGTGAGTGCAGATGTGAGCAGCATATGGGAACCGGTATCAAGGAAGGATAGAAAAATATTAGATTTATAAGCCCTAAGATTCACTCCATAATTGCCCACGGGCAACATAGCTAAAACCAAAGTCTTAATAAGTAGGAAGGCAGACAAACCCTTCAGGTAGATGGCCCTGCTCGGTCTGTAGAAAAGGTGTAGGTAGAAACTCTATAAGATGTACCCAGTGTAAGATATGGACACATAAGAAGTGCAGCAATATCAAAGGAAGGCTAACTGGGAAGATAGTTCTTGTATGTGGCAGATGCTCAGGAGCAATAAACACTGAAAATGTGCAGAAAACAACTTCTGCCACATTCCAGGGAGAAAAACTAGACGTAGTTGATAACTTCCGTTATCTAGATGACCAAGTTAGTAGCGGGGGTGGATGCTCTGAAAGTGTAGCTGCTAGAATAAGAATAGCCTGAGCAAAGTTCAGAGAGCTCCTACCTCTGCTGGTGACAAAGGGCCTCTCACTCAGAGTAAAAGGCAGACTGTATGAAGTATGTGTACGAACAGCCATGCTACATGGCAGTGAAACATGGGCTGTGACTGCTTAGGACATGCATAAGCTCGCAAGGAATGAAGTCAGTATGCTCTGCTGGATGTGTAATGTCAGTGTGCATACACGACAGAGTGTAAGCACGTAAAAGGCACCCACTACACTCGCGGAGTGGTTGGCATTAGGAAGGGTATCCAGCTGTAGAAGCTTCGCCAGACCAGATTGAGTGTGGTGCAGCTTCTGGCTCACCAGTCCTTAGTCAAACCGTCCAACCCATGCCGGCATGGAAAGCGGATGTTAAATGATGATGATGATATATATATGTGTGTGTGTGTGTTTGTCTGCATTTGTCCTCCACCACCACTTGACAACTGGTGTTGGTGTGTTTACATCCCTGTAACTTGGTGGTTTGGCAAAAGAAACCAATAGAATAACCACCAGGCTCTAAAATAAGAAAAAGCAAGTCCTGGGGTTGATACATTCGACCAACACTTCTTTAAGGCAGTGCTCCAGCATGGCCGCAGTCTAATGACTGAAACAAGTAAAAAATAAAAGAGATACATATATATCTATGTACACGCACACACACAATATGTATACATACATTCAGCATAGTCACAGCCTTTGGGATGAAACACATAACAGAATAACACACACACACACACACACACACACATACATACATACTCGAAAGCGCTCACACACATGAGGAAATAAACTTCTTCCAAAAAGGTTAGTGACGTTCTGATTGTAACTTATTTTCTAAATCTCCTTTATACTTAAAAACTTCATCAGAAATATAGAAAAAGTCCAAAGGGAAGACAGAGAAAGAAAATCGCCAACGATGCACACGCGGTCGAGGGTCCCCCTCCAACCTTTAGCTCATGCAATTGAAAAAACCACATTACTTATACATATAGATAAGCAACTTTCTTTATTATAGTACAAATGTGACTAATTTGGAGAAACGTTACTTTCATTATTCACACATCATCACTCTCGTAATGCAACACTTTCTAATTTTGGTTGAAATTGAAAGTTTGAAACTACTTTCCCTTTCAAATAACTAAAGCTGGTTGTTGAAATAATGTAGAAAATATGGAAATGAAAATAAAGTTTCTTTGGTAACCAAAACATTATTGAATATTTTGATACCTCAGAGGTCAAAATTTTCAAATGTATAAGGAACATACGTGCACATACACACATACAAACTCTCTTTTATATATATATATATAGATATATCCACTAAATTACTGTCTATGTATTTTAATTAATTTTGAAAACATCAACGATTTGTGGGGTGGGGCACAGGGCTTTCTTAAAAACAACTTTTTTCAAGTCTTCTTGTTGTTGTCGTCATTGTTTGAACCATAAGCCAGCTGGGATTAAACTGACCAATGATGAAAAACAACCAAGACATGAACTTTCTGTTTTTTTATTTAAAACATTCAATATCTAGGATCACATTGTGTTCTTCCTTTCTTTCTTTCTTTTTCTTTTTTTTTTTTTAAGATTCAGGAGATATTTGACTGCACTTTCTAACAACCACATGAAGGCAATTTAGAACACAGCTTAACAAGAACGGTTTTTTTTTTATGATGGGCAGATTTGATTTTTACAAAAATTGACATTTATTAAAGTGTCCATTTTATTATTATTTTCATTATTATTTAAAAGACCCCAAGGAAATCTCAGGCAGGTTGTTTTATCACAAGGGTTAACAATGGGGTCAAAAATATCTGGACGTAAATAAATCCTGGGAAGGGAGGCTGTTCTACGGATCCTTTTCATTCATTATCTTTAAGCATCAGTCGTCTGTCCAGCTGCGACTTACAAACATGTCACCGTCATTTGTAATTTCTGTCTCTATGTCAACATAATATGAACTAAGAAATAAACCCCCCAATTCAGTCATTGTTCATATATTTTCCTATTGTTCTTTTTTATTATTATTATTTGTTTGTATGTGTGTGTGTATATCTTCATGTCTGAATTTGTCAAGGGGAGTGTGTGTGGAGTTGGGTATGGGGGGGGGGGGGGTCATTTTTGACAGATGAATTTGCCCGGGCACAAAAATGGGGTACGATATTCATAGGGTACCCTCTTCCCTACTTCCTCACATTCAAGTCAGTTATTCAGTGTTGTTTCGATGAATGTCTAACAGCTGTTAAAGATAGAGGGGTGGGTGCTGGCGGCGGCGATGGCAATAAAAGGTGATGGCAGTGGTGGAGGAGAAGAGCCCAGACAGAAGAAGGCAGTTTATGAAGAAGAGAAACGGCGGCGGAGGAAGATGAAGTGAAGAAGCACCGTAATGGTGGTGGCGGTGGTGGAGGAGCGAAGAGCGTTGCGTGGTGGTGGTGGGGTGGGTGGTGGGGAGAGTGGCGAGTGATGAAGGAGTAAATTCTTTCAGTTTTTGCTTCTTATAAATATCAGATCCGTTGTTTTATGCTTTGTAAAGAATATCTTTTGGTTGACATTTCCTGCATCAAACTGCTTAAGATTTCCAGAAATGTCAAAAGGCGTGTAAGAAAACGGAAATACATATATAATATTCACACGCACACACACACACACACACTTGTCTACGTAAACACATGCAACGCAAATAGTGGTGTGTGTGTGTGTGTGTATATATATATATATATATATATATATATATATATATATAAATGTACATACATATATACATACATGTATGTATGTATGTATATATATATATATATATATATATATATATATATATAGATATATGCATCTATATATATATATATATATGCATATATATATATATATATGCATGTATGTATATATGTATGTATATATATATATGTATGTATGTATGTGTGTGTGTACACACACAACCACACATACACACCTATATATATATATATATACACACACATACAATCAATTACTTTCAATTGATTAATATGTTAAGATATTTTTAATTAACCTCAAATGAAATTTGAAATATATATCTACACACACACACACACACACACACACACACACACACACACACACACACAGGCAGACTAATAAGTTTGCATCTGAAGTTAATGGTGAAACATCATAATTTAATTAATTGCTCTGACTCTTGACCTTTTGAATTCAAATCGTATCGAAGCCAAATTCTTATTTTTCATCTTTTTAGGGTTGATGTGTGTGTGTGTGTGTGTCCCACCACCTCTTGGCAACTGGTGCTAGTGTGTTTACATCCCTGTAACTTAGCGGTTCAGAAATAGAGACCGATGGAATAAGTACCGAGACATTTAAAAAATAGTACTTGGATCAATTCATTCGACCAAAATTCTTCAAGGCGGTGCCCCAGCATGGCCGCAGTCTAATGACTGAAACAAGTAAAAGGTAGGTGTGTGTGTGTGTGTGTGTTGCACGCCTGTCTGTATGTATCTCCCTCCCTCACTTTCTATCGCTCTTTCTCCCTCTTCCTCTCCCTCTCTCTCTCTCTCTCTCTCTCTCTCTCTCTCTCTCTCTCTCTCTCTTGTATTAATGCTTACAGGGATCAGAAAAATATTTGAAACACCTTTTTAAATAGAATTCTTTAATACTTCAAACAGAAATACTACCGATGTCAACTTCGCCTTTTGTCCTTTCAAATTCAATACAAGGACCAGTTGAACACTGGGGTTCGACATAATCTTGTCGATTCTATTGAACCCTTCTGTCAAAGTTTCAGGCTTTGTGCCTAATAATTATTCACTACCAAAGATGGTTCGCCCTGCCATCAGTCAGAGCTTTAATATATTCAGGAATTGACTACAAAGATTTTGAGCTGTCCTAAAAGCTTCTTTTAGCTCTTTCAGCGATGATGGTGGATGGAAGTGGCTGATCACTTGCTGCACCAAAATGCACCATAAATGTTCGATTATATTGGGATCCAGTGATTGGGAGGACCAATCCCAGGGGTATTCCTCACTTTTGCACTCATCTTGACAATTTTGAATAATATTATCCGTGTGAATCAGTGCATTTATCGTCCTGGAAGATTGCACTACTACCAAGGAACATTGTTTGTACCAGCGACTAAAGGACCAAGTGAACTCTGTGATATGGCTGCTGAAATCATCACAGAGCCACCCCTATGCTCACGGCAGGGACCAAACAATTAGGGTTGAAGGTTCTTTGGTCTGTCTCTAGACATAAAGTCACCTCAAAGGGGGAAAAAGAGTGAATGATGATTCTTCAGCAGAACACGGCAATGTTCCATTGCACCACTGACTGCATCTGATTGTCTAAACCATTTTTTCTTGCTTATCAGGGGAGTTTTAGCAATTGCAGCCTTCCCATGGAGTCCAACTTTATGAAGATTGCAATGAATGCTTTTGATCAACATACCATTGGCAAAATGGTGCTTTAGCTCTGCTCTCACTTTAGCTGCTGTGGTTTTTTTGACACATACGTTTTGTTATTCTGCAATTCTTTTCTGTGAGCTTTGCTTTCCATCCAGAATCTAGAGCTGGTTTTACCTTGATTTCGGAATGCCAAACTGATTTTAGAGACTGTATTTCTCATTACATTAAACAGTTCAGTGACTGAAGCTCTGCTCATTTGTGCTCTTCAAAAATTAGATTTGTCAAGCGTTTTAACTTATCTAAATATAAATATCTGCTAAAACAGTGGAAAACATTGGGTTCTATCGTGAAGTAGAAGGCATACATAATGCATATGCAGACTAGAACAGTTTTGAATGTATCATTACGAGTTAAATAAAAAGTTGTTTCCATTATTTTGTCTAGCCCCTGTACTTACACACACACACACACACACATACACACACACACATACACACACACACACTAAAGTAAGAGTGGGAACAGTCATCAGAAATTCCTTCATTGGTTTAATCATGTTAAAATTTTAGATAAAAATCATTGAATTCGTTTTTCCTTTAAATTTATTTATTTTAATTTCTTTCACTACCCACCCCAAACACAAAAATAAAAGTTTGCAGAGGAACAGAATATAAAACAAAAGCAAAATACTTCAATTTACACTTTTAATGCAACAGATTTGACAACTAAATTTAAATGTCATTAAAAATATAGTCAAGCTTTGTACAATTTGTAAATTATTTTTATTAAAACTACAATACAATTTAGAATTACAATTGCATCATCATCATCATCATCGTCGTCGTCGCCATGTTCATTTAACGTCCACTTTTCCATGCTTCCATGGCTTGGACGGAATTCATCGATGCAACTGTTCTATGCCATCCCTCATCTGTTTTGGAAGCAAAATAATATTTCTCTTTTGACGGCCAGACATGTTTACGCAGAATATTGAGTATGAACAACATTGTTTCTATGATGGAGGACGCTCGTTTGTAACCATCACGGGATGTCGAGACGAGAGTGTGCTTCCTCATTTTACATCTACCAAATTCATTCACGCACGATGCTTTGATCAACTCTGGGCTAGAGTAGAAGACACTTGCCCAAGGTGCCACTCAGTGGCACTGAAGCCAAGACCACAGGGTTGGCAAGAAGCTAACTTCTTAACCACAAAACTCTATGCCGACACCAATCAAATATTTCAAAGAAAAAAAAAATCTAATCTCTTTCATTCTTTAATCTCTGTCTTTTACTTTCTCTTCCTACCTCCCCCCTCTCTCTCTTCTCTCTGCCCCTGTCTCTCTCTCTCTTTCCCCCTTATCTATTTATCTCCATCCCTCCCCTCCCCCTCTCTCTGTAATTAACATTTATCACCTAATCTCTTCTTCTTCTTCTTCTTCCTGGGTGTAACACTTTTCAACTTTAAACATTTGATGTTCTTTCATTTCCTTCTCTTTGATTTTGATTATTTCTTTTGTTCTTGTTTTCTTTTTGACTTTTCGCTATTCATTGTGATTCATTCTTATATAACCCGATGCTCCAGCTTGGCTGCAGTCCAATGGCTGAAGCAAATCGAAAGTTGACATTTTTTTATCGCTTTGTTCAAAAGGACGGTCATAATCTTGACCCTTTATAGGGGTTCTGAGAGTTTTGGGAAGAAGAAAGGAAGTTAACCTCGAATTGGGGACACGATCCCTAATGCTGAAGACTCCCAAGGGACCATATGAGGGGTTAAACAGGGTAAATGATTTAATCTACTCCTCTTTTGAGTAAGCCACGGTAGGATTTGAACTCAGAACGCAATGACCCAAAACAAATAAATACCACGAGGTATCAGCTCTGTTCACAGTTTGATAATTCTGAAAGTCCCTTAACCTGAATGGAATTTTATTTATTGACCACAGAAACATGAAAAGAAAACGAAACCTCTAAGGGATTTGAACCCAAAATGACATGGATTCTTCTCTTAGAAATAGAAAAGTATTAATGCCGTTTGGCCTTCATCGGTCGTCCTCAACCATTTATGGCTCAATGCCTTTTATCCGTACATGGCATTTTACAAGCGTTCCTCTCCATGCTTGCCTCCCACTGCCAAAATAAAATTTAAAAAAATTAAATCATTTTGCCCTTTGGTTTCCCATCGATCGTGTGTCTGCTTTCTAACAACCCAATCTCCTCCAGAACATGATTGATTCGTTATTTTATCGATCTCGAAAGGATGAAGAGCAAAAATCGACTTCAGTGAGATTTCGAAATGAGTCGGAAGAAATACCGCTCGACATGCAACATAATAATATATGCCTTTTAGAAAAGGTATGAACACCACAACGCAACGTCTGTCTTCTGTACAATCTAAAGCTTGCATGATTACGTAAGAATTTATACACACGTACGCAAACACACACACAGAGGCGCGTACGCTCTCATATATTCACAGAGACATTCACAGATGGAAAGAGACAGTAAACAATTGTGAATGCATGTATGTTTGTATGTATGTTTATTTTCGTACGTGTGTATTAGCGTAACAATTTGTTAGCCATATGTTTAAAGCTAGCAAATTGCTCGAGTTAAGTTCTAGGTCATAAGAGAAACCCTCGCAAGATCCTCCTATAAAATATTTAATGACTTTTAAATCTGTATTTCACCTTTCTTTTCTGCTAACAACTAACACAAATCATCTCAGCTTGTGACGACGTGATGCACCCATTGCATATGTTTCTAACCTATGCCACTTCCTCCTCCAACAAACTCACTCAACAAGGAACTCTGCATCAAACGCCTAAATGTTAACCACCGACTATCTCCTCCTCCTCCTCCTTTCATTTATTTATTTTTCTTTTCCTTTTACCGTTTCTCAACTTAGTGACTGCTTATTTTCCTTTCTTCTTCTTCTTCTTCTTCTTCTTCTTCTTCTTCTTCTTCTTCTTCTTCTTCTTCTTCTTCTTCTTCTTCTTCTTCTTCTTCTCCTCCTTCTCTATCATCGTCACAACCATCATACTAGAATCTCTTAAAAACAATATCTCTCTTTTCTGTTCTAATACCCACAAAATGTACTGAACCGAAATACATTTTTTTAACCCCTTACTACTAATGTTTACATCTATCTATCTATCTATCTATCTATCTATCTATCTATCTATCTATCTATCTATCTACCTATCTATATCGTCTGTAAAAAACATAAATCCGAAAGAAAAGGCTTACTCTAAGATGTAGAGCAGTATATATCATTAAAAATGGGGAAGATCGGTTTGTGAGATTACCTTAATATTTTTAAGAAGTCTTGGGCCAACAGGTTTTGGGACCTGACGACATGCCATAAAGCTAAACCGTTTATGGACGGGAGACCTAAAGTAATCCCATAAACCGGCCATCCCCATTTTCTTCTATATATATAAAAATGAGAATGTGTGTCTGTCTGTCTGTCTGTCTGTCTGTCTGTCTGTGTGAATCCCTAAAACTCGAGAACTACGCAACTAATTTCATTCAAATTTTACGGATGCCTTACTTAGGGTTCCAGTTGTGTTTTAGTAAAAAAATTTTTTAAACTTCTTCCAGAGTTCGAGCCCACAGCAACTTAATATCTCCTCCACTATTTAAGTATTACGTGTCAAAAGTGAAACAAAAACACTCATGTCAAATACTTTCACTTTAAAAATGAAACTATTCTACTAACTGAAACAATCACATTTCGATACTTTCAGAGAGAGAGAAAGAGATGTATATGTATACATATACATATACATGTATATGTACACGTATATGCATATATATATATATATATATATATATATATATATATATATATATATATATATATATATAGATAGATAGATATAGATCTATATGCATACATGTATATGTATACACATGTGTAGATGTATATATATATATATATATATATATATAGATAGATAGATGTACATGTAATATGTACACATATATACATGCATACAGATATCTATACATATATACACCCATCACACACAAACACACACATTAGTCATTTGTTTTCTTATCCAAAACTACGTCAAAAGTACTGAACGGATCTTTATGAAATTTGGAAATTATATTCTATGTATAACGGCCATAACTCCCATGAAAATTCATATATTTTTGATGTTGATGAAATTTTAACCCGAACATAACAGATGAGCATTATTTGTAATTCAAAGGTACAACAGTGTAAGACTACCCTTTCAGATATACTTACATTGTGATTTCTGCAATGTGGTGCATAAATTGTCAAGTAAATGAGACGCATCTTTGCATCCACTGATTCACTTGCAAAGTGTTGAGTAAAATTATTTCGTTGCAGACCTCCTTTGGGTCTTTTTATTATCACTACGACACACATAGTCCCCAGTTGGTAACATTGATTTCAAGGCCCTCCTAGATGAGAGACTAGCATTCCACTTAATGTCTATGTTCCATGCTGGCATGGATTGGAGAGTTATTAATGTAGAAATATGGTTTCGTAGCTACTAACAGTTGAGGGTTGCGTAGTCTAGACGGCGTTTTTAGATTTCATTATTCTCTTTAACCCGGGCAAAGCCGGGTATTTCTGCTAGTTAATATAATATTTATATACTAGACTACCCGTGACCCGTTGGGTCACCGGGAAACTCCGAGTTTCTCAGCAACGGAGTTTTGTTTCGTGGGTTTTTTTTCCCCTTTCCCCGGTTATTTCGCATGGTTTCAACGAATGTGACATCGAATTCATGCATAAACGGCTCCTTACCCCAGAAAAGGAAAGATTTGGCTGCTATTTCTTGCATGCCCTGCTATCACGTAACAGGTATTTCGGGTCCTTTATCGCAAATAATTGTTATGTGGTAGCAGGGCGTGCTAGAAAGAGCAGCCAAATCTTTGGAGGTGAGATACGTTGAATGCACTCGAAGAAGAATAAAAAACCTGTGGAAAAAAAAAACCTATTTCACGCCGAGGTTAGGAACGGGTCTTTTACAAAATATCTACCGTATTTGTATTTCGTGTTGCAAGACAGTGCGTGAGAGAGAATCGTGATGTCGTAGGAGAGAAATGTGTCCGCGTGGATGATGGTTCACTTGCAGTAAACGAGGCTGCAAAGAGAGAGGTTTGGAGACGCCACTATGAAAGATTGCTCAACAAAGAGAATGAATGGGAGAAAGAGAGTCTGCCGAATGTCGACCCAACTGAGGGCCCAGCTATCTGAATTGACAGTACCATGGTAGATAAAGCAATTAAGAGTATGAAGACAGGGAAAGCTCCCGGCCCATCAGGAATCACTGCAGAGATGCTCAAAATATCTAGCAGTGTCGGCTATAGCCTAGTCACCAGTATAGTTAACCAGGTTATACAAGAAGGAGTCATACCCAATGACTGGTGTAGCAGCATCATAGTCAACTGCTACAAAAGTAAAGGTGACGCTTTAGACACAAACAATTACAGAGGTATCAAGTTGTTGGATCAGGTAATGAAAGTCACAGAGAGGGTCATAGCCCAACTAATTAGGGAGAGAGTCAGTTTAGATGAGATGCAGTTTGGGTTTGTGACAGGGAAAAGCACCACTGATGCTATATTTCTGGTAAGACAGCTGCAGGAGAAATACCTAGCCAAAGATAAACCTCTGTACCTGGCTTTCGTTGACATGGAGAAAGCTTTGACAGGGTCCCCCGATCCCTCATTTGGTGGTCAATGAGGAAACTAGGGATAGATAAATGGTTAGTGAGAGCTGTGCGAGCCATGTACAGAGATGCTGTCAGTAAGGTGAGGGTTGGAAATGAGTACAGTAATGAATTCCGGGTAGTGGTAGGGGTCCACCAAGGTTCAGTCCTCAGCCTCCTCCTATTTATCCTGGTCCTCCAAGCAATAATACAGGAATTCAAGACAGGATGCCCCTGGGAGCTCCTCCATGCTGATGACCTTGCGCTCATTGCTGAGTCACTATCAGAACTAGAGGATAAGTTTCAAGTGTGGAAGCAAGGACTAGAATCGAAGGGCCTTAGAGTCACCCTAGCTAAAACCAAAGTCCTAATAAGTAGGAAGGTAGACAAAACACAAATCCCTTCAGGTAGATGGCCCTGATCGATCTGTAGAAAAGGCGTAGTTAGAAACTCTATAAGATGTACCCAGTGTAAGATATGGACACATAAGAAGTGCAGCAATATCAAAAGAAGGCTAACTGGGAAGATAGTTTTTGTATGTGGCAGATGCTCAGGAGCAATAAACACTGAAAATGTGCAAAAAACAACTTCTGCCACATTCCAGGGAGAAAAACTAGACGTAGTTGATAACTTCCGTTATCTAGATGACCAAGTTAGTAGCGGGGGTGGATGCTCTGAAAGTGTAGCTGCTAGAATAAGAATAGCCTGGGCAAAGTTCAGGGAGCTCTTACCTCTGCTGGTGACAAAGGGCCTCTCGCTCAGAGTAAAAGGTAGACTGTATGATGCATGTGTACGAACAGCCATGTTACATGGCAGTGAAACATGGGCTGTGACTGCTGAGGACATGCGTAAGTTCGCAAGGAATGATGTCAGTAGACTCTGCTGGATGTGTAATGTCAGTGTGCATACTCGACAGAGTGTAAGTACCTTGAGAGAAAAGTTGGATTTAAGAAGCATCAGTTGTGAATGACTTTCTTCCTTGCTTTTCATTTGCAGACTTGATTATTGCATAAGAAGCAATATTTACTGCTTTCGAACTGGAGTTGTATAATATTTGCCATATTATCAGAATTTGCTGTCTAATCTCAAAATGGGATGAAGTGTATTTGATGATTTTGGTTAATAAACTTTTCTGATCAATTATGGATTCATTTGTGTTTTCTATATAACCCTTAGTTATGCCAGATACTAACCAACTGTTTTTTTTTTTTACTACGATAGACTGATTTGTGTTATTTCTGTTGTCTTTTGTTGAGTATATGTATAGAAAGTGTGAGGGGTTGGATGGAAACTATATGCTTGCTAAATATTCATCTCTAGCTGTTTCCAATAGTATTTAAGAAGGAGAAAATAGAATGACTGAAAATAAAAATCTGAGGAAAATATTAGCATTTTTAACGAGGGTAATGCGAGTCAGAGCCTTTGGTAAAGATTTAAAATTAAAACTTATTTATAACGAAATGATAAAACATTTGAGAATGTTGTGTCTGTATTTTGGTATTTAAAATATAAGAGGCAGAAGGAAGCATTTGAAGTGATCCGACAATTTGGCTCAGCTTCCATTAGATATTATTACCGTATTTGACAGCATATAAAACACACATTTTGTTTTTTGTTTTTGTTCTTCAAAACATAAAAGAAAGAAGCTACAAAATATTCGTCCGGATCTTATATACAGAGTTGGGGCCTCCCATAAGTCTTGATGCAAACTTTATATTGTTTGAATATGCACTGCTGGAACCGGGATGTGCTTTATATGCCCCTCGTATATCTTTTATGCCTTCAAATACGCTCACTACAATAAGTGCTGGGAGGCATCCCTGCCTGTGTCTGTGTGTGCGGTTGAGCACTGTTATGTCATTATCACATTTTAAAAGTTAAACAACGCCTTATTCACAAAGTGACGTTGTAGGTTCGATTCCTAAGGGAGGAGATAACCTACTATAGTCTTGAGTGACAGAGTCAGGTGGCAGCAACCGTTTCATGGATCGATGGTAATTTCTTGGAGTACAAAAGACGGATTCCTGGTAAGTGGAGTCGTATAACGTGGTTTCAATTCTTAGTTGAAAACAATTCCCTTCAGTTACACAAATTATCCCCTTGAAGGAGCTTGAATATTATTAAATCTCATTTTCCCTTTAAAGACTAAAGTAGAGTAAAGGACCAACGAGGAAGATTGTATGTGGAGGCTTTAAATGCTAGAAATAGCAGCATCATAATACTCATATGATATCGGCTGTCTTGAAGAATGAAAGACCTATTATATAATGTAGTCTAAGACACACTGCCCCAAAACAGGATTGCCACGTCTGGAAAGACTTTGATTGCAAGTCTGCTTAAGGAAGACTAATCTAGCATTAATAAACAACAAAACTCGGCCTAAACATTAGGTTGTATATGGAATTGAAATACGATAAATGAGTAAATATGAAATCAAAATTGAAAGATGAAGAAAATTCGATGTCCTTTCTGGGCCTTCACTTATTTCTCTCCTTCTTCGCTGAACTCATCTTAGGACCTTTAACATCTACTCATAACTGCTAACATTTTCAACACCCTCAAATATCTGACATCAATGACCTATTCTACTTTTGGTCCCCACTCACTATAACCACCCCTATGTACCTCGGACAGCCATCTCTATCACTGTACATCTCTCTTTTTGTCTCTCTATCTCTCTCTCTCGCCCCCCTCACTTCCTCTCCTTGCACATCATCTCCCTATATTCTCATCTATCTACAGCCGCCCTCCACGCTTTCTATGCCATCACTTAACACCCCTCCTTCCTCACCCCCTCCTTTTCATTCGCCTCCCCACTTCCCCCATTATATACTGATACCATCCACCCTATCTCCATCCTTGTTCCTTTCACTACATTCCCCTCTAGACCCATCCACTCTCTCCTTACTCTCCACTGAACTCATCATCCACTCTTTCTTTGCCTGCAGCATTCTCTCTTATACTCACCCTCTCGTGTCTTGAAAGCAGACACTGACACCTCAGCGCTGTCTACTTTCCAGGTACCTCTCCATCCACCCTTATATCATGCTGGGTAGACATACCTATTCTACAGCAAGACACCTCTACCTGTCCATCAATCATACTTTTTAGCCTTTCTCCACCAGGCATAAATCCCTGCGCCCCACCTTCGCCTCCACTACAACCTCACTCAATCGAGACGGGGTTACATGGCGACCTCATTACTTAGTATTCTGTGAGTTACATGGCGATCCCGCTAATAGTGTCGACGCCTTTAAACGTGTTCTCAATAGTGAATATTATTAAATTGTTGTTAATTTGAAGCAAAGTGTGAAAGAGTAACGAGGGAATGTTCAACGCTACGGCTAGGATCGATAGTAGTGGTGGGGATAATGTATCAGTTTCATATATTTCCTCAGCTGTAGTTGTGGGTTCAAAAGTTGCCATTATTGACTGTGAAGGAGAAGGTTGCTGCTTGAAGTCGTATCAGTAGCGAAGAGATGGCGGGAAGTAGCATCCTAACGATAGCTTTGAAGCTAGTGCAGACCTCTGTTAAAAAATCTGGATGGAAATCTGAAGAAACAGTGTATCGTAAGAAATCGGTATATTTTGTAGAGTTAATGAAGTAGATTGTCTGGAAAATTGCTTTGTATATGCCGTTAATAAATAATTGAAGAGAAAATTAGGGCAGCGAGGAAGATACGGAGGAATCAAAGTTATTTTGAGGGGGAAAAAACAAAGGCAATAGTAGATGAGATTGGATGAGAAAAAAAGGTATTAAAAAGAAGGATGCAGTCAACAAATCGATAGATGAAGCTAAGGAACAGAAGTGGGGAAATCAAGAAAAAGGTTGGATATTGATTAGAGGGAAATATAAACGGGAAACTGAAAATCAAATTGTGTCATCAAAATAGAGGTGGGGGGGGGGGAAGATAAAAGACGGAAAGAAGGAAGGAGAAAAGGGAAAATAAAAATTTTATGATATTTAGTGTAAGTGGCAATGAATATCATCCGATTTCACTGACTTCCTCTGTAAATTCATGGTCTGAAATGAATTTCTTAAGTGTGAAATCTCAAACTGCGTCTAGTTGTGCGTTTTAATCATAAAGCTTTCGTTCGTAGTTCGTACTTTTAAGGCAGTTTGTATATTTATCTAAATTTTCATTTTTTAAAAACCTTCATCGTTTATATTTACTTGTGTATACGGGGGAGGGGGGTCGGGCTAAATTTGGCAGTTTGCACAAAAGAAAAAGAAAACACATTATCCTTTCCAAAAATAAAAGTATTTTAAAAGAATCAAAAAATTTTTTAACTAGATTATGGCTGGGAGTTCACTCAAAGTAGCCGCCCTCAGCTTCCACGATGACCACCAGACGGCTCCGGAATCTGGCAAATGTGTCCTGGGGAAGATCTTTGAACACCTCATTGATCTTGCTCAACACCTTGACCCTGGTGTTGTTAGCAGAGCAGTTGGTATCTCTGTCAATTGCGCCCCACACTTAGTAACCCATACGGTTACAATCGGGGAGAATTAAGGAGCTAGAAATTGGGACTAGTAAAGTGGTAGAAATTCTCCGACGGCCATTTCTGATTCTTTTCAGAGATACTGCAAAAAAGCCGAATCCTGCTGCCACACACACACACACACGGCCATCGAGTAGCAACCTTCTCCAGCTTGACTACAGTCTCCAGCAGCTTCACATGTCCATTTGAATTGAGCCTAAAGCCCTGTTTAAAGATGTGGGGCGGCATGATGTCACCCTCACTGGAGTCACACCCAAAATACCATCACACTTTGGGCAAACTTTACAATGTTCACAGAGCATTGAACAACAGTCATGATGTCGGCATTTTCACACCTGGGGCTAATCATCATGATACAGGTAACTCTTTTCCAATATTTAAAGTCCTCCTCCATCTCACCTAACTTTTTCTCAACTACGAAGGAAGTCAAAAATTATTCGCTCTTTCGCCATAACGTATCTTTATTATTGTCACACTGCCCTCTTCGTATGCGCGCTGATAGTTGGTACTATTGTGGTCACATGATCGAAATTTGAGCCTGATCGCGCCATTTTTCTTTCTGGCTTTATAGTGAAAGCATGACCGCTCCACTAGCAATGTGCACCAAAGAAGAACAAAGAACAGTGATCCGATTTCTTTGGTTGGAAGGTATGTCGGTTGCTGAAATTCATTGGAGGCTTTTAGCATAATACGGGGACAGTGCACAACCGTGTAGAAGTGTGTATGAGGGGATCGAGAAGTTTAAAAGTGGCCGGACAAGCAAGACGCCCGTCAACCTCCACCATTGCGAAAAGATTCAGCAAGCTCGAGGGATGATAATGGTGAACCGGTTCGCCATTACCATCTCTCGGATCGCTGTTTTTGTTCATCTTTGGTGCACATCGCTAGTGGAGCAGCCATGCTTACGCTGTAAAGCCAGAAAGAAAAATGGCGCAACCAGGCTTAAACTTCGATTACATGACCTCAATAGTACCAACTATAAGCACGCATACACAGAAGGCAGTGTGACAGTAATAAAGATATGTTATGGCGAAAGTGCGAATAACGTTTGACTTCCCCTCGTACAACTTTAATCTTTATGCTCTCCACGACCAATATATCAAGATGTTCTTGAAAAGAAAAAGGAGACATAAAAATCGTCAAATTTAGCCCGAACACTCTGTATATGTTTGGGTTAATGGAACACCGTTCAAGAATTAACGAACATTGATGGTTAGAAATCTTTTGTAATACATGTTGGACAATATTATGAAAGTGGTTCATAGTTATTGAAGACAAAATGAATAGGAAGGATGAACTGTAAGTAACGTGAATGTGATTCGACATTAAAATTCGAGGCTGGTGTCTTTTATCAAACACAACGCAAGCAAGTCGATTAAGAAAAAGTAGAAGAGGGCGGGAAGCAACTCAATGCCAAAGCAACATAGATTCGTGTGGATCACAAAGTGACTCTCATCTGATGTTGAATTCGCCATATTTTTTTATAACCGTAAGCAAGAGATTCCGGATCTTTCGATCAAACTATTTGACGGTAAGACTCGCACAGTTTCTTTGACGTTCACAGCATCAACCATAACAATCAGCCAATGCTGGTTGGTCGAAAGGCGTTTGTGCTTTTTATGGCGGAGCTTTTTAGCGATACGGTAGGTCGTGGTACTGACCTGGGAAATTCTGTGATCGAGGGTTCAAAACTCTGTGGGAGTCTTGCTAACAAATGTTACACAAAAGACCAACGCCAATAGAATGAGACCACAACACAGTTTTGATATTTACTTGACTTCATGTCTCTTTACAATAATAAAACTCTCTAGAACGACATTAATGAAATGTCATTCAAATTTATCCTTAAAATGAAATGTGTATCAATCGGAAAACAAAGTTAGCGCGAAATATTTACGTATTTCCAAACCAAATAACACATTTCTCTCCCAGTTGTAACCATCCGCCCCCCCCCCCCACCTTAATACATCTAAAACTACTTTTTTTATTTGAACAGTTTATTTATAAACATATTTCACGAAAATCATTTGACAACTGTTTACCTTCTCTCCCTCCTTCACCCTCTCTCTCACACACATACACATGTACTCTCTCTCGTTGTATCTCTCTAACTCTCCTCTTTTCTCTCTCTCACACTCCCTCCCCTTCTTTTCTCTCTCCCTCTCTTCGTTTCAATAACTATTGTTATTATTATTATCATTATTTTATCAAGTGATAATTGTTTTCGCTTGTCAGTGATTAATACATTCCTGGACCAGTAGATGATAAATTGTGTTTACATTTACTGGGGATTGCTAGAAAATTGTTGTTCGAAAATTAATAACACAAAACAATACTTCGGGATTTGTTTAAAAATAAACAAAAATTGGCAAAAGACTCCATTTGATCACATGCTCACAGTTCATTTGATGTGTGCATTTACATGTGTGTGTATGTATTTATGTGTGTTGTGTATATAATTATATATGTGTGTGTGTGTATGTGTATACACAAGTATACGCACTTACATGGCTGGAAGTCAACTCGTGACCGAGTCAGACCATTTCCTAAACTCAGTAAGTCTGTGCAAACGTTCCAAGAGTCAAAGAAATTCCTGTCATTGAATTTGTTTTGAATGGATAAAATGTTGCACAGCACAGACCCCACTTTTCAGGGGAACCAATTATAAAACCAGAAACACAAGACAGGTTGAGACGATCAGGAACCGACTGCACTTGAGGTCTTTTTTTTTATAAACGAGTTTAACCCATAAAGCGCTGGGATTTGCACTTACATAGCATGGACTGCTGAGCACATTTTATGAAAATGAGACAACCATACACACATAAAAAACAAAAAATAGTCAAAATATCTTCTTAGTATATAATGGTGGCAAGTTTTACATCATCTGAAAAGTCATTAGTTGAACTATTAGTCCTCTTGCATTTTAGAGGGTATCGGAGCGTTTGAGTGACATTAGACCCCCAACAAACGCCCATAAATTAAACGCATATGGGTCACGATCGTGGCCTGTCGACCTGTGCCTGACGGCCACGATCATGGCCCGTCGCGCTTTATGTGTAAACCTTCTTCCGTAAGAAGGTTCCACCGAGAATTAGGAGTCCTTCATTCTCAGTAGTTCACGTGCTAGTTAACCCATAGCTGGGACCCTAACAAGGATTGCTTCTCCGGGTCAGGGTTGACCTGGGAACAATGATGGCCAAGAGATGGTTCCATATTCCTTAAAACCTAGCAACCCCCATTTTATGCCATTTTATGTATGTCCGCAGTCAAATGACTGAAATATATGTGATAAGAAGTTTGCTTCTCTACCACGTGGTTCCGGGTTCAACATCACTGCGCGGTACCTTGGGCAAGTGTTCTCTAGTATAATCTTGGTGGATTTGGTAGAAGGAAACTGAAATAAGCCCGTTCGATATATATATATATATATATATATATATATATATATATATATATATAGTTTGAATGTACAAAAAAGAAAAAAAGACGAAAACGGGTATGTAAACAACAAACAGATGTATTAGTTTAACGCTAGAGAAGTGAGAAAGTCTTTTACGTTTTGAGCCTACGCTCTTCGACAGAAAGGAAGAAAGAAATAAGCAGAGAGAGAGAAAATTTTAAAAAAAGGTTTAGTAGTTAGCGATATATATATAAATATATATATATATATATATATATATATATATATATATATATATATATATATATATATATATATATATCGAGACTATATTATCATCTTGATTTAGCAACAGCAGTTTACTTTTTGCTCCACGGCATTCGCTATAACATAAAGATAAACATTTCGATTTCTTTCTCTTCTTTTCTTTTTGTGATTATTATGTTTAACGATGTCACATTGATGAAAGGCAAATACAGAATTTAAAATCCAAATTTCTTAGAGATCAAGAACTAAAAAGTACGGGATGGCTTTTTGCCCGAAACTACATCGTTCTGTCGCTCCCTCCCCGCCCCTCTTTTCCTTTCTCTAATATTTTATTTTATCGCAATAAAAATAGATAAACGACGCGTGATATGTAACGTAAATATTTTCTGAAAATTCCTTTAATGTAATAAATGAAAATGTAAACTCTGAATCATTTAAATATCAGCGCTGAGACAAGATTGGATGGAAATTTTATAGTTTGGTAGAATCGTGTCACCGGAAAGGCTTGAAGAAAACAATATTTTTTTGTTTATTTGTTTGTTTTTAATAGAATAGAGAAAAAATGATGCTTTGATTTGGTGAGGTGTCAGTTAACTTGAGGCATATTTAATGAAGTGATAGAAGACAAAAAGATGATGACGATGATCTTTTTGTTTTTATTGGCCACAAAGGCCAAAGGACAATGAAAAGGATAATGCAAAAACAAGGGACAAGTGGGGCTTAACACAAAAATACATATAAACAATAAAACAATAACAATTAACAACAAAATTCCCCAAAAGTGGTGGGGGTGGGGTGAGATTCCCCCAGAGGCAACCAAGGAACTCTGCACATCCTGGTCACCCCAACTGCCAAAGGTACCTCAGACAGAAACCTCTCTCCTCTTCATCCACTCCTGCCGTGCGTCCAAAATGATAGTTCAGTCCCCCATTAGTACTAAAGTGCGAGACATTTTCAGAAAAGTTTCAAGATGCTTGAAGAAATCTGGCCTTCCAGCCCGTGCTGGAGCATAAACGGCCAACAATCTAAATGTGCTACTTTCACTGTCACTCACGTCCAGGTCCAAGAACATTGCCTGTCCTTTGAGATCTAAGGGTTTTCCGAATAGCACTGCTACCTCGCCGTCTACTCCCGTCAGACCACGCGATAAAAATATCTCATAGTCGTGGGCGCTAGTGCTTGCGCATTAGAAACCCTTGTCTCGCTAATTGCGGCCACATCTAATTCCAGCAACCTGAGGTCATTGATCACGTGAAAATAAACCTGTTCTTTTCCATAATGGCATTTCAACTTCGGAGAATTCTTGACTCTTGAGATTATCTTCCTTCTTTAATTGTCATTTGGTAATTATGGTACTTCCTCACGAGGCGGAAAGAATTTTAGAAAAATATAGAATTTGTGTCGCAGGATATTTGCTATACTTATATTTGCTTGTTTCGTAAATGTGTGTGTGTGTGTTTAAAAAAATTGCACAGAAGGACGACAAAGAAACAGACGGAAAATTCACACAAAACATGGACATGCTCTTCCATTATCAGTTATTGTCCAAAAATCATAACAATTTCGCGCCTTTAATATTGTACATTTTAGTGACATCAACGGCAAAAAGTTGCTGGGAATAAATGAAGAGACGTAAAGAACGGTGACAAAAACAAACGACACAGGTAGATACAGGTACAATTTATATAAATAGAGACACATAAAGGCTTTACGGCCATCAGACAGCATTAGGACAAGATATGTGTAATGGAAAATGATGTCCCAATGGAGATGGAAAAGGGAAATGGAGAGATGGAAAGATAGAAAGAAAGGTGGGGGGAAAAAGAAATGCGAAGTCGAAAATCCGAGAGAAACATGACAGAAGAGGTGAGCGGTCAAGCAAAAACAGGAAAACTGAACGGAGAAATGGGATGATCAGAGGTAAGCGAGAAGGAAGTAGGGGAGAGAAAGAGACGGAGATGGAAGCAAAGTAAAGGGAAGAAAGTGGGGGCGGAGGGGCAGATAGAAAGAAAGAAATGCAGGGGAAGATAGAAGAGACAGTAGAGAGAAAGAAAGGGAATAAAGGAGGGGTGCAGAGAATAAAAGAGGGAGAATAGTAAAGTGAAGGGAGGAGGGGGCAGGAAAAGAATTGCTCCCACTCTTTGCTTGCGTCTCTTCTACCTCGGTTTCTTTCTCTACTCTTCTCTGTTCTCAGTACTTAATACGTTTTGCTATTGTACATATTTAGTAAAGTTTAGTAAAGTTCTACTTGTTTGTCATAAGATTGCGACCATGCTGGGGCACCGCCTTGTAGAATTTTAGTCAAACTCGAAGGTGCCACGTGGTGGGACTGAACCCGGAACCATGTGGTTAGGAAGCAAACTTCTTAGCCTGCTTTGTAAAATTTTATACACGCGCGCGCGCATTATAATATTCGCTTCAAAACTTCAAAGATAAACATTAAAAATATATTTAAAAAAAACAATTATTTTATAAATCGTTTGAATGCTAAAGGGATTTCTTAATCACCCCAGGTGTGTGTGTGTATATGTGTCTATACACACATATACATACATACATACATACATACCTACACATGCACCAGTTCACCTACCAGTAAGAGGCCATCTGGATATTTCTGAATAAAAAACAACTACCTCAGCAGATTTTATGGCAGATGGTGTGTGTAGAGGCTATTTGGTGAATGAATGGAGTTTATTACCACACAGCCTCCTCTCTCTCTCTCTCTCTCTCTCTCTCTCTATATATATATATATATATATATGTGTGTGTGTGTGTGTGTGTGTGTGTGTGCCTGTGTGTGTACAAACCGGATGTTGTGAAGGCTGTGACGAATGAGTGTTAGCAAGACGATTACGTCAGATATTGAACAATGAGCGACTTCACAGTCGTTTTTTTGTAATAAATTCCTCCCCACCGCCGCTTCGTCATTGCAATATTAATTTATTACTAACAAACTTTATTCATTATTGATTCCAGTTTTATTACTGATGTCTGAAGCCGTGGACAGTGTCCCTGCAAACATTATTACCTTGCAACAGTCATCATTCAGCCGTTGAGGCGGCGACCTGGCGGAGTCGTTAGCACGCCGGGCAAAATGCTTTGCGGCATTTTGTTCGTCTTTGCGTTCTGAGTTCAAATTCCGACGAGGTCGACTTTGCCATTCATAAGTACCAAGTGTGTGCTGGGGTCGATGACGCTCTCCCTCCAAACTTGCTGGCTTTGTGCAAAAAAGAAAACTGAAATCAATATTCAGTTAGGGATTTTGTTGGTGGTTCGAATCGCATCCAGGTTAAATATTGTGGATTAAAAGATTACAATTATTCATTCATTACTATAGGGCTTTCATATAAGTAGGTTATCTCCCTTGGCTAGGCGGCGCTCCATGTAGATAATTAAACTTCCGGAGGCTACCCACGCCATTGTTATTGTTTTACGTCTTATCATGGATATAAAGCAGCTTGATTCAGCTATCGAAGTACTTACTGTGCCTGAGTTAAAGAAATATTTAAGATTATATGGACAGTATGTTACTGGAAGAAAGGCGGACTTGACTGAAAGGTTGAAAGGAATAAAAATTCTGTCGATGAAGAATGTCAACAAAGTAAATTCATCGGACGATAAGTCTGAAGTATCGGACGATACTTCAGACAGGAATAAGCAGAAGCTTATATCTCCTCTCGGTGAAGTATTGCCTGATCTAAAGATCTTTGTAAGTTGCCGAATTTCACAGATAATGACATAATTACCTCGTGCTACGGATGAAAGCAAAGCAACAGTTAAGGAGTGGCATATTTTACCACGACAGACACGTACACAGCATCGAATACCACGATGTGAGTGAAAGCTGCTCTCACTGTATTGTCCAGTGTCTGGTAATCCCTTCGATACCGACATCAAACCAAAAAAAGAATCCTTACCACAGAGTGTGGGTAATTATGTCAAATGTCACTGGCAATGTGCATTCAGCTGATTGCAACTGTTAAAGCAAGTCACTGAGCATGCGTACATGTCATACGGGAGAGTTCCAATCAGGGGTGAATAACACCTTATAGGAAAGCCCTATAAATATGTGACCGGTTGTTAATGTTTGGGTACGTGTTTGAAGGAATGGTGCGTGATAGTGAGCAGTATCTGTAATTCAAAGGGGCCAGCCTTGTCATATTCTGTGTCACGCTGAATCTCCCTGAGAACTACGTTAAGTGTACACATGTCTGTGGAGTGCTCAGCCACTTGCATGTTAATCTCACGAGCAGGCTGTTCCATTGATCGGATCAACTGGAACGCTCGCCGTCATAACTGACGAAGAGTCAGTCTATATCTATCTATCCATCTATCAATATATATATACACACACACACAACATGTAACAGGTAAATTGGGACCATTTAAATATCTTTATTATAATTGGTATAACTCGGGACAATCAAACATTGCAAATTTTATGCTTGTGCCAATTCATTGTGGATTGTTCAGCACTTATTTCAGTTCAATGTCACCGCCATTTGCTATCTTTACCAGTTCAATCTGTTCATGAAATGATGCGCATACCTTAACTATTTCTTCCTTTTTTTAATTTTACCGAATGCTCACTTGATCGAAGCCTTCAATGAAGACACACAGTTGTTAGAAGTTGCGTTGGATATTGCTTCAACTGCGCCTCATAGGCAAAAATCACTGAGATTCAAATCTGGTGAGCTAGATGGCTAGATATCTTTTGGGACAAGCATGGGTAATTCCCTCTTCAAACATTTTTGCACTTTTGCCAGCGCGGAATAATTCGGCAATTGCATTTCTACAGTTTAATTCTTTATTGACATTCGTCATTTGGTCGATCAGAAGTAAAAGATAGCGTAAGTGATTATTGCAGCTTGTAATATTTAAAATTTAGACTCCAACAAAATCTATACAACACCAGAAATACACCTATTTGATACATGTCCCAATATACCTGCTACACCCTGTATACACGCACGCACTCGCGCACACACACACACACGTGGGGGTCCTGAAAAGTTTCTGGCTTTGGGTAAAAGAAAATACAGGAGGATTAGTTAATTCTGGTTTTACTCGACATATTCCTCTCTCGCAGTCTTTCAGTTTAAGCCATGTAAAAGAACTCGAAAGGTTGGGCCTTTCGTGATACCCTGAAAGCCAAGAACTTTTCACCACCCCTCATATGCGTGCGTGTGTGCGTCTTGTTTGTTTGTTTATGAATTTATAGATTATACGACTTGTGTATCGTCATCGTCATCGTTAATTAATTGAATTGTTAATTGTGCTCTCTGTTATTAATATTTAAGTATCTTATTTCTTGGAAGTTTATTTCTAAAGGGATTTATTAAATTCTACAAAAGGCTTATAAATCAGGGTTAGTTGTTATGTATTCATTAAGAATGGGATTAAATGAATTAAAAAGAAAGATTCATTATGGTTTTCTTTTATCTATGTTCTATCTTGTTTCAATCATTAATTAGACTACGGCCATACTGGGGCACCGCCTTGAAGAATTTCAGTCTCACAAATCGGCCCCAGTATTTATCTCTTTAAAAGCCTGGGCACTTATTCTATCGAACCCTTTGGCCGAACTGCTATGTTACGGGGATTTAAACACACCAACACCGGCTTTCAAGTGATACTGAGGGACCAACACGCACACAGAGACACACACACGCACGCACACATACGACAGTTTTCAATAATTTTTAGACATATTTCTTTAAATTGTATATGATTACATTTGAAACGAAATATTGGTTTCAAATTTCGGCACAAGGCTAGTAATTTGTGGTGGTGGCGTGGAGCAAGTCGATTAGATCGACCTCAGGATTCAACTGGTACTTATTTTATCGGCTCTGAAAGGATGAAAGGCAAAGTCGACCTCGGCGGAAATTGAACTCAGTACAAAAAAAAAAACAGACAAAATGCCGCTAACCATTCTACGAGCTCACCACTTTATTATTATTTTGTTTTGAAACGAAATATTAAAACTTATTTTAGTTGCAGGCATGGCTCTAGGAACAGGTGAGGCTGTGTGGCTAAGAAGCTTGCTTCCTAACCACATCGTTCCCAGTTCAGTCCCACTGGGTGGTACTTCAGCCCTGGGACGTTAAAGCCTTGTAATTGGATTTAGTAGACAAAAACTGAAAGAAGCTCATCGTGTATGTGCTTGTGTGTGTGTACACACACACACACATATGTATGTATGGATGAATGGATGTATGTATACACCACAGAATCCTGAAAACTGACTTTATGAGTTTATGGCTCGAGAAGGACTTTTGATCTCTGTGTATTATAAGATTTTAAAGACGATTTCGGACCGGAAATCAAGACACGTAATAAATTACACATCACAGTAATAAAATGTATTTTGTAAAGAAAAAACAAAGAAACATTTAACGTTTCAGGTAGTGGTCTTTTGTCAAGAAGGAAATGAAGCGGGCAAAGAATAAATAAACTTCCATGGAAGCAATGTTGCTGTCCTATTGTGTAAAAGTGCATGGTGAATGAATGAATGAATGAATAAATAGGAGAAGGAAAGTGTGTGTGTGTGTATGGGGGAGAACGAATGGTGGCCATTAATTTCTGTGATTCTACAACCAATGAGTAACAATGACGATTACAAGAGCCACAACAACAACAACAACAACAATAATAATACTATAAAGTAAAATAACAAAAAACAACAACAACAGTGTTCTCAGCAGCAAAAAAGATAATTGAATTTCAATAGAGAGAATATTAGTAGTAGTAAAACCATCACTGGACATTATTACTACAACTACTACTACTACTACTACTACTACTACTACTACCACTACCACTACTACTACTACCTCAATAAAAGCAGCTAGGAGTCGGCCAACCGTAAAAGAAAAATAGACATTTGTAATAATGCCCATAACACTGAGGAAAAAAAAAAAAAATAAATAATAATAATAATAATCCTTTCTACTAAAGGCACAAAGCCTGACATTTGAGGGGAGGGGACTAGTTGATTACATCAACCCTTGTGTTTCACTGGTACTTAATTTATCGACCCTGGAAGGATAAAAGACAAAGTTGACATCGATGGAATTTGAACTCTGAATGTAGTGACAGGCAAAATATCGCTAAGCATTTCATCCAGCACGCTAACGATTCCACCTTGATAATAATAATAATAATGGTGATGATAATGATGATGATGATCATGGCTTCTTTTATTCGCCACCAGGGCAACGGATGACGAGGGCAATACAATGCCAGGCATAAAGTGTGAGGATTTCCATAGAATAAAAATAGGAAATGGAGTGTAGAGATGGTGTTCAATAAAAATGGAAGAAAGACGTTCACATTGTATACACCAGAAGAAGAAGAACAACAACCATAGTGACGATGATGATAATGATGACAGCAAGTCTATGAGGACCATATGGTAGCTTCATCTGTTAGGAATAACAACCAAATCTCCCTCAAAAATCACACTTTACTGTCGTAAATAAGGAAAAGATGAGGTTGTTCAAGAGTTGGGAAAAAATATGATGGATGGTTCTGGATGGATTGTCTTTGATTGTATGCATGCCTGATCATGGTTAACCTTGTGTCAAACAATATCAACATGATTGAAAAATCATGGGTAAGTAAGTGTAAGAACGAGTTTAAAGATTTGTCACAACAAGACAAAGCAACATCATAATGTGGAGTATTTCGAATAACAATGATGACACCACCACCACCATCACAACAACACCAACAACTACAATAACAAATAAAATAACAAAAAAACAGTAACGACAAATTAATAACCAGCATTGCAAATCAAAAAAGTGGTTACAATTACCACCACCCCCAGCAACACTACTGCCACCACCACCACAACCACCACCACCACCACCACCACTAACAACAACAACAACAACAGCAATACTAATGTTAACAAACAATGCTTGAGATTTGTCTCCTGATCCCTGATTAATTAAGTCCTCCGATCTGCCAGAGAAAATCCTTATTTTAAGCCGTTTTATTAAAATGGCGTCCAAGCGTTCGTCATAGCATTGTCATCAAACAATAGATTTATCAAGTCTGTAAAACGTTGATCGGAGAATGTCATTCTCTCATCTCTTACTCATTTAATTGCAAAATGGAAATTGGAATAAATGTAAAAACAAACAGATATTGGCAATGGTCTATTGTTTCCTGCAATTGGACCTTTTATGGCGACATTTGGCTATCATAGGAAACACCAGTTCCTGGTGGACACACTGTAATGTTCTGGATTTGTTTGGAAAGACATTAAAGTTTATAAGTTTTAAGGGAACATTGGGGTTTGGCTCTTTAGATTTCACAAGCAAAATCTAGGTTTCATTGTCATCATCATCATCATGTGCAAGATGAATGTCTTAAAACTGTTTGTAAATTACACTTCTTTATCTCCATAAGAATTTGGAAACTTTGAATGAACGTGAAATAATTTTTTAAATTCAAGTTTTGAGAGATAGGTTTTTGATGGAATAGATTGTGATTATCTTTTACTTGTTTCACGCATTGGTCTCTGGCCATGCTGGGGCACCACCTTGAAGGGTTTAGTTGAACAAATCGACTACAATACTTATTGTTTAAAGTCTGGTACTTATTCTATTGGTCTCTTATGCTGAATCACTAAGTTACAGGGATATAAACAAACCAACATACATTGTCAAGTGGTGGGAGACAAACACACACATACACACAACGGGCTTCTACACAGTTTCCATCTACCATATTCACTCACATGGCATTGATCAGCCTGGAGCTTTAGTAGAAAACACTTGCCCAACTTCCCACACAATAATAACCATGAATAGCACTATTTCATTCTTTTTAGAGATCACCAGGATGACATAACTTGAGGTATTAAACATTTTACGAAGTGAAATATTTCTTAAAGATTAAAAATAATTACAACCAGGAAGAAATTCATGGAATTTGTGTTTTTCTTTTGTTTTCTTTTCTTTTTTCTTTTTTCTTATAATGTAGAAAAATAACAAATGAAGCAAACGACAACTCCCCATTTATTTTTTTTCTTCTTTTCTTTAATTTCTTTTCCCTTTTGACATTTCTTATTTATTAAACACTCACATGTCTATCAAATGCCTGCTCCATGCTTTGTTCTATGTTTGCTCCATCTTTTTGTTCCATGTGTACTCCATATTTTGCTCCATGTTTGCTTATGGTTTTCTTTCTGAATTCGATGATGACTGTTTTCTTCTTCTTCATCAATTGTCAATCCATTGATGATTGCACATCTTAAAGGGCAGCTGCACCAGAGCTAGAGGCTGCAGTCATACAGGCAACTTCAGAACCATGACTAACACCACCCACATCACATGTACTCTCGCGTACTCACACGAGTGAGGAAATGACGGAAATGACAGGACTTCATTGTCGCAGACCATTCTTGCAATAATAATGACGATTGCAAGACCAAGATCTATAATCCACATTTCGGGAGAACCTGCCTACACAGTGAAGCTTTATCGTGACATTAGCAGGCTTACATTTTCTAGTACCATTATTTTTGCTGTGATAGTTCCAGTGTAAAAGAGGGCCTCGGATGATTGGTGACAGTCTCTCAGCTTGTGTAGGCCACTGGAAATCCAATCTGTCAGCAACTGACCACTTAAAGCTGACCACTACAACTTGATTTTTTTTCATCTTCTAATGATGTGGTCATCTATCTGTTATATTTCTGAATTTACCCATAATGCAGCAGAGCAGTGCTGACAGGACTCACCTCACCCCACAGCTAAGGAGCTACTCTCTCCCAGACAACTAAGTAGCCAAAACGGCCTTTAAATGGTCTTACAGTGTAATGGTTGACTGTCTCAACCATTTTTTTTTGGTCTCCTTTCGCTCTTCTCACTAAGTTGTCAGTCCAGAATAGGGATCCATGATTTTCTAGACGTGGTTCTTAACCAGGGCCCATATAGATTGGGGTGGGGGACAGGTAACAAAATAGTAAATTGGAGATCCACAATAGTATATTAAGGGCTCTTGAAAAATATTTTGCTTTAGATGTATTGGTGATGTATTGCAAGAAACAGCCAGGTTTCTTTCTCTAACATTTTACATAATTCAGCCTACACAAGTTAAAGTGTGGAAAAGAAAATAGGAATTTTGAAAGAAACTTCTAGAGAACAAGTTTTTAACCCTTTCATTACCGTATTTATTCTGAGATGCTCTCTGTTTCTCATAATTATTTTAGATATATCAAAGAATTTAGTAAAATAACTTCGTTATCATTAAGCTAATGTTAAGAACATTAATTGTGACTAAGGTTTGGTGGAAGATTTTAATTCAAACTTATGAAAACAAGACATTTGTACTTCAGAGCCCAGAGCTGGTTTCAGCTGGGTTGGTAATGAAAGGGCTGGGGGTCCACCAGAATAAGGTAATAATCAAACAGTAATCCAAAGATTAAAAAAATGGATCTCAACAGATGTTATAACCCTTCTAATCAGATAGCTTGGTAGGGGTGTGTGCTTAGTTGCCACCGGCTTGACCAAGTAACGGAGGTCGGGTGGGTAATATGCTACCTGTAGCATTCCAAGCAACCTTACACAAAAATGGGCTCACATGCACATTTATGCACATGCATGCATGCACGCGCACACACACACATCTATTTTCTCTTTGAGACCTTTTAAAATAATCTCTTCAATTATCTCATATTAATCTATTTTTCATTCTAATCTATTTCAGAAACTCTATTCATTATTTCCTGACAGCAACATCAACTGGAAAAGAACCAAAGCAGGGCATATTTGTGATGGGTTTTAACTTTGATAAACAACCACATTCAAACTTGCCAAACCTCACAACTTTGTTGTGAGTCTCAAGATTTTACTCATAATCTCACAGTCTCACTTTTTCAAGAGCAATTCCTCACACTTTTTCCACTGACAAACTCCAAAACATATTTATACATCTAAAGACTTATCACAGTCCCTAGGTGCATTTTTAGCCAACTCGTAGAAGACCCCTTCTCTACGTGGCAATGGCATCTGCAGTTATTATCTTATTGACTCTTTGGTTCTCCTATTTATGTTCTTAACTTGACTGATTCCATTATTTATCTTCTAACTTTGACTTATATCTACAAAACGCATTTGTTCTTTTACAAACAAAAAAAGAAAGAGAGAAAGAAAAAGAATATAAATAAAAATCTTTAAGGACCACATTTTATTGCTTTCTGTAGATGTCATGTGACACTGAATCCCAATTACGTTTATCCTAACGTTGACTCTTCTAGGAAATTCGAGGGCATCTCAACTACTTTTCCTAGCTCCAGGTTCGAATTCTCACAATTTCTGACTTTTGAGGGTTGGCAATTTTGTGCTTGGCTCAGATCAAACGGTTTTCCTGCGTCTGAGATTTTTTTCTGCAGAACACATGACTTACATGGAATGTCCTCGTACACCACAGCTCTGATTGGTCCATTTGGTCACCTGACCCTCGTTTGGTGATATCCTTCATTGATTTTTTTGGTTTCATCATTGAAAACATTTTGAACCCATTGGATGAATTGGCTTGAAGAGAATCATATATGGACAATTCATCATCATCATCATCGTTTAACGTCCGTTTTCCATGCTGGCATGGGTTGGATGGTTTGACAGGGGTCTGGGAAGCCAGGAGGCTGCACCAGGCCCCAATCTGATCTGGCAAGGTTTCTACTGCTGGATGCCCTTCCTAACGCCAATAAAATGTCCTTAAATATTCCTCACACTTTGGAAATACGCCATATGCCCACGGGCATAGTGGTTAAGAGTGCGGGCTACTAACTCCAAGATTCCTAGTTCAATTCCAGGCAGTAACCGGAATAATAATAATAATAATAATAACATTGAAAAATACCTTAGGAATGAGAACCCAGGTTCGAAATTTCCGCCAAGACACCTGATGAAGGCTGGAGGGTATATCAGCTGAAACGTTGTGTTAACAACAAACAAGATGAGGACAAACATCCGTCAAATGTAAATAATGTATATATTTACATGATAAGAATTTTAACATTTTGAGAGACATCAAGGTAATCATGTTTAGCTGTGAAACCTGAAGTAAATAAAGTTAAAAGAAATAGCGTAAAGAATTTGAGGTTCCAAAAGAATTTTGGATGGGCGTAAGTGTAATCATTTATCTTTTACTTGCTTCAATCATTACACTGCAGCCCATGCTGGAACCCTGCCTTGAGGAAATTTAGTCAAATGAATCGACACTACTACTACTACCACCACTTCTTTTTCTTCTTATTAATGAAGTGGTCTGTTTTGCCGAACCACTAAGTTACAAGGATCTAAACACAAACACACACACGATGGGCTTCTTTCAGTTTCCATCTACCAGATCCTCTAACAAGGCTTTGGTCAGCGTGAGGCTATAGTTGAAGCCATTTGCCCAAGGTGGCATGCAGTGGGATTGAGCCCAGAACCATGTGGTTGGCAATGTCTTACCATACAGCCACACCTGCATATAATGGTTAGGTCGGATATCATGTGTACAAAAGATAAGGATTCAATCAAAGGAGTCCTTTCACCCAATATTCTTCACGCTACTTTTAAAAATTTATCTTCTTCAGATGCTGCCATTAAAAATCATAAATACGTACAGGTGTGGTTGTGTGGTAAGAAGTTGGCTTCTCAGCGACATGTTTCCAGGTTCAGTCCCACAGCATGGCACCTTGGGCAAGTGCCTTCTTTCTGCTATAGCCTCGGGCCAACCAAAGCCTTGTGAGTGGATTTGGTAGACAGAAACTATAAGAAGCCTGTCGTATATATATATATATATATATATATATATATATATATATGAAAGCATTTGAAGAGGCTAGGGTAACGCATGCAAGACTCAAAAAAGATTTAAGGAAGAATGTTACAATTGAGAAGGTGAATGACAATGACCTTTTTGTGTGCACAATTTGTGGCAGACCATACCTTTCTTTTGCTGGGCTCAGTTCTAGTTTGCAAACCCATGGAAAACGAAACCCCACCAACTATTCTGCCTATATGTCTGTGCATACCTTTGAATGCAACGTATGCCAGAAGGTTTGCAAATCTAATGGAGGCCTCAAAAGACATTTTAAGATCCACAAAGATCAGAATTTATCTGCAGCTCTTTGTGATCCAAATCGGAGGTGCAATCTATGTGGGTGTCTTTTCAGAACATTGTCTGGTTTAAAAAGCCACATCAGATGCCATGAAAGGGATAAGGTGTAGGTACAGGAGGTGGTCAAACTCTGCATAAGGCGTAGTCAACCACCAACCACCATATATATATAACATGGGTCGCTAATTCACAATTTTACAATCCAAAGTCAGAAATATATACGTCACTAAAGTGAACAAGGACACTAATCAGTACCACTATTGCTAGAAATAAGAGTCAAAAGACCTCAATAACCAACACAAACACACACACACACACACATGTATATATATACATGTTTATGTGTTTGTGTGTTTTTGTGTTTGTCCCCTCTCCCACTGCTTAGCAACCAGTGTTAGTTTGTTTATGTCTCCATAACTTAGCGATTCAGCATAAATAGAACAATAGAATAAGTACCAGAGTTTAAAAAGAACCAAGTCCTGGGGTCAATTTATTCGACTAAAAACCCTTGGAGGTGGTGCCCCAGCATGGCCACTGCCAAATGACTGAAATAAATGATAAAAGATATATGTTTATGCGCACATGTGTGTGTGTGTGTGTGCCTGTGTGTCTACAGTATTTGTGTATCCTCCTGTTTAAGAGAATCTAAATTTAGACATTTTTATCCTAAATATTTTTCCAAGATGCTTCGAAAGTGTCAAAGCTTTCCACATGTTTCAAACTTGGCCAATTTCAGCAAAAATTTTCAAGTGTGTTGACGTGAATTGCCACTCCTGCGTCTCACTCTTTCCTTTCTTTCTTTTCTTAATGACAGAAACGACAAGAACAACAAGAATCACAATAAATAGGAAAAAAAAAAAACCGAAAAGAGATAGAACAAAAATACAAAGAATAACAGCCATAAGACAACAACAACAACAGGGAAAAAAGGAAAGAAAAAAACAGCAACATTTATCGGCCACAAATGTAAATGAAAATACGATTAGTCATCACCACCACCACCACCACCACCGTTGTCGTTATCATTGTCATCATCATCATCATCTTCAGCATCTTTGTTGTCATCGTTGTAATTGCTATCCTCCCCTCCTCCCCCTTTTCATCTTCATCATCATCATCGTTATCATTGTTGCGTTTGTATTCCCCCCTCCTCCTTCCTGCCATTGTTGTCATCTTCATCTTCATCATCATCATCATTATCATCATCATCATCATCATCATCACCTATTGTCTTCTTCATTATAAACAATGTCTCTCTTCTGCTCCTCAGAAAACCAACACAATTTTCTGCTAAAACCCAAAGAAGGAGCCTCAACAGCATGTAGTTTGATCTGCTAGAAATAACAGTCAGAGTCCGTCAAATTGCACTTTACCATCTTAAAATAGGAAGGACACATTACGTAGTGTAGTAGTCATACATGGAGAACATAGTCAAGGCTGGTTTATTTTTGATGATGGATTTACTGCTAGATCAGGGCTAGCCTGGGGTCAAACAACATCAACTGACCGATGGTGTTGTCAGGCCACAGACACTATCAAAACTATTTAAAAACACTAAGCAGAGTTTCTCAGCACCACCACCACAAACACCGCTGCCCATGTAGGCACCACCACCACAAATAACAACAACAACAACAACAAATGCACTTTTATCAACATTTCTATCCTGTGGATGAGGCTGAGACAGTCTGCAACTGCTGATAAAGTTGAATTTAGGGACTTTTATTGATCCCAAACAAACTGTAATTGTCTAATACATGCCAGCTCAACTTGCAACAAATCCTGCCAGAGATATCAGCTAAATCTCACCCAATTTACACACTATCCTATTAAGAACGAGAGGACACATTGGACAACATAATCCAAATATCATTAAAATTACCTCCACCCACCACCACCGCCACTGCTGCCACCGCCGCTGCCACCACCATATTTATTGTTTTGGATAATTGTCCTACAAACTTTGCTAAAAGAAAGAGTTGTCATTTCTGGAGTGTTTTCGTCTTCAGTTTGCTCAAGCAAAAATGATGGTTAGGGACAAGAAAAACAACAATCATAGCCACAACAAGGACAATGACAACAGTAGCAACAACAACAACAACAGCAACAACAGTCTAGCAGCAGCAGCAACAATGAAATATTTGTTCTCTTACACAATAATGAAAAAAAAAGGTGGGGTTCCAGGCTGTAGCTGTATATCCTGTTGCCCTTTATCTCTTTCAGTGGGAGTTTTAAGGAGTGGGGTGTGTGGGGGCGAGGGGGTGGGGTGGAATGCAGTCACTGGGTCCCTTTCACTGCTGAGGAAGAGTTGCAATGACTTTTCTTTTTAGAAGTCTCTGGTGGAACTAATTGAAATAGATTAGTTAACTTACTAATTAATTCTTTGGCCTGTTTCAGTCATATGACTGCTAGTGGCCATGTTGGGGCACTACTTTGAAGGGTTTTCGTGGATCAAATTCATCCAGGGACTTTTTTTTCTTTTTTACTTACTCCACCAGACCCTTTGATTGAATTACAAAGTTATGAGGACATAAACAAACCAGCATTGGTTATCAAGTGGTCCTTGGACAAACGCAAGGATATCTGCACACACACAGATCTGTCTGTCTGTTTGTCTGTCTGTCTGTCTATCTGTCTGTCTGCCTGCCTATCTATCTCTCCGTCTGTGTGTCTGCCTATCTATCTATCTATCTATCTGTCTGTCTGTCTGTCTGTCTGTCTGTCTGTCTGTCTGTCTATCTATTTTCTTTTATTCTCAGAGCTGTTCCAGTTTCTGGACTTTGAAGAGTTTTATTAAACAAACTGACCTCAGTGCTTTGTTCGATGCTTATAAACCTGATACTATTTCCAATAATCTTTTGTTACTGAACCAATAAGTCTTAGGAATATAAACAAACCAACTCTGGCTTCAAATGGTGAAGTCAAACAGACACAAGGCAGCACGCGCATGCACACACGTGCACACACACACACACACACACCACTCACATATACATATATAAATATATATACAATGGGCTTCCACCTAGTTTCCCTCTTCCAAATTCTTCTACAAAGCATTGGTGAACTTGGTGCTATTATAAACAACACTTTTCCAAGGTGCCACACAGTGGAACTGAAACCTAAACCATTTAGTTGCGAAGCAAACTTCTTAACCACACAACAACGCCTGCATTTCCAGTTATGTTGCAAATCAGAAATTACCTCATTAGCAAAGTTTCAACTTTGTTAAGCTTTTCTTGTTTCAGTCTCTTAGATATTTAATCCATGTCTCTAGCGTTTGGCAAGACAGAGTTCCTCTTGGCTGACTGGTTTCTTTGTATACAGAACAGGAGGAAGACAAAGCAATGTTCAAATGATATAGAATCCATGTCTTATAAAAGCATTAGCAGTCTCAATACATGTCAGCTAGTTCACAAAAGTCCAAAAGTTTGGGATCTCTTCAAATATTCATGCCATCACTTTGAACAAAAGAAATATAAACAGAGACATAAAAAAAATGTTGCCTTGCAGTACAAGATGACTATGTTGCAATGAATAAAAATTAACTTTGTAGATGATCATGTGATAAAAGCCTTTATTAATAAAAGATGTTAAAAACCACATATTGATAAAAAATATATCAAAATTGGAAATTTTAAGAAATTTCTAGATAGTGTAGACTTTAATAATTGCTTTCTTTTAGTAAAAGTTGTACACTTAAAACTAATTAATAAGCACTTTCCTTAATTATAGTTTGGATGTATAAAAAACCAGAATGTAGGTTGGTATACAAGATGAAGAAAACAAAACTACAATTCTGTTTTTGACAGGGTAGGACAGGCGTTTACTACTCAGGTCCAAACAGATGGATGCAGTATTTCAGTGGCACTTTCTTAAACTGTGTGGGGCGCATGATGAGGAGATGAGCAAAAACAGAAAAAATACACAAGACTAACTGGGATGGAACAAAATTATGTAGGATAGACTAAGAAATGATTGTTCTTTTACCTCCCTCATCCCCCTGCTTTTTTTTTTTATTTTGTAGAATGCGGTTAATAAAGGGACCAAAGACATAATAGAGAGAAAAATGTTAATTATGGAATCCGAATAATAAAGAAAATAGTGAAATGGTTTTTATGATCGTTGCTGCTTGGTTCTTAAAATAACTTTACAGGAACTGACTGTCTACAGATATTTCCAATATCAACCGGTTCTTTATTTGAAGGCTTTCCTTTATTTCCTGAGGAAGTCAAGAAAGGAAACTTCACCCCTTCAACGATGAGCAAACTACTTTTATTGGAGACATTCTTTAAATGTAGAGTATTTGTTGAAACACACACACACACACACACATGTATAGAAAAAGTACACACACACACACACACATGTATAGAAAAAGTATACACACACACACACACACATGTATAGAAAAAGTATACACACACACACACACACACACACACACACATGTATAGAAAAAGTACACACACACACACATGTATAGAAAAAGTATACACACACACACACACACACATACACACACACATACACACACACACACACACACAACTTCAACTTTTACTTCATCATGAAAATCTCTCACATTAAAATTTTCAAATTTGTTTGTTCTGGAAAAAAATGAAAAAGTTTAATTGGATTGTTTTTCTTCATCCATTAATTAATTTTGCAGCTGGTAGCATCAAAATTTTTTCAATGACTTAATCAGATGAGAAAAGACAACTCCTACAACCCATTTTGGGGGAAGAACTGAGACTGATAAGGTAAAATAAACCAGAAACTTAGATCAAAGGTCTCCAACAAAATGGACTGAGTTGTAGACAACCAAGCTCTAACTAGCGGCGTTAAACTGGGTGTTGGACGAAGACCAACACTTCCAAAACGAGTAGAATCCATTCAATAGACTTCATTGGCATGGTCTTCATCCACCCAATTTCTCTCATAAGATTTGGGTCCACTCAAGACTAAGGTCCAAAAGTGCTGTACAGTGTGATTGAACTCAAAACTACATAGTTTAGAAATGAATGGTTTGCCCACATGGTCATTGTTGTACTCAACAAAAATATCAACTCTTCCCATGGAACTCAAACCATGTATATATATATATATATATATATATATATATATATATATATATATATATACACTCTGCTCTCTAAATGATTGCTGCACCAAATACACCAAAGAGAAATGATACCTGCCAATATCAATATCAAAAGTCAATCAATTTGTCAGAGTTGTTCTGACTGGTTGGTCACATTCTCTGTCTTGACAATCAATGGCACTTGAAAACAGCCATAACTTGGGTACCAACTGACATCAGGCATCAAAGGAAGAGGCTGAAGATCCCTCAGGAGTGAACATTTCAAAAGGATCAGAAGACAGTCAATATTACATGGAATGGATGTGCAAGTGATGTAACTAACAGAATGGATTGGAAGTAGCTGGCCACCAAAATGTTCTGAGCAGCAGAGGAAAACCCACAGCTAAAAGACAAAGTTTGTTGTGACCATAGCCAGAGAACTGGACTGTCCCCTACCTAATTGCATCCCAACTATCATTTAATAGTTGTGTGGTTCATTGCTGTAAGCAGTGGAGCACTGTGTAACAGGTGAGTGTTTCATTATCTACAGAGTTAAGTTCAAACTGGACAAAGGTGGTGGCAGCTCTACCAGACTGACCATTCCTAAATTCATTATAAGAGAACCAAAACTAATATCCTATGATGCTAAAGAATTCTGTGGATGATCCCACGATTTATATTCGCTCATAAAATATAACAGTTGATCCTTCATTTTTTTATTGTTTCTTTAAATGGTGGCTTCATGATAATAATGATAACAACAACAACAACTATTGTTTCAAATTTTGGCATAAGGCCTGCAATTTTGGGGAAGGGGACTAGTCAATCACATCAATGCCGTTGTATCACTGGTATCACTTATTTTATCGACCTCAAAACAATAAAAGGCAAAATCAACCTCAACAGAATTTGAACTCAGGATCTAACAACTGACAAAATGCCGCTAAACAACCCAACATGCTAATGATTCTGCTACCTTACCACCTTACTACTACTACTACTACTACTACTACTACTACTAATAATAATAATAATAATAATAATGATCTTTTCTACAATAGGCACAAGGCCTGGAATTTTGAAGGTGGGGATCAGTGAATTACATCAATCCCTGCACTCAACTGGCCCTTATTTCTTCTTCTCTGAGAAGATGAAAAGCAAAACTGACTTTGATTGAATTTCAGCAAAGAATGCAAAATGCAATGAAAGATTGCTAAACATTTTATAATGACAATGATGACAATGATGACGATGACAACGATGATGCTGATGATGCCAACAACAGCAATAAAGGTCGTAAAAATATCAAAGAAAAGCTGATAAGCATTTTGTCCAGTTTATCAAGGATTTAGGACTCGTTCTATAAATCTATTATTTGTTGGTAGAGTTCATGTGTACAGTTATAGTAGCCAAGCTAATGAGGGGAGGCCACCAGATGGATGTGGTTGGTTTACTGAGAATAACAGCTAAATATCCCTTAAATCTGAAAAAGGGGGACAGGAATCCTTTAGATAATAATTGTCCTGAATACAGCACTGTATTTATGTGAAAGACTGGATGGTTCAAGTGGAATGTCTTTGATCGTGGGTCAGTTGGATGAGGGTTGGCCTCTGGTTAAACAACCACAACAACTGATAGCTTAGTGCTTTGATGTTAGACATTACAATGAAATAGATTTTAAAATTATACAAGGAGAGATGGGAGCCAAAATATGTTGTAAGCCAAGGCAGTTTAAAAGCTCCAGATACCAACCTGTCTGAGACCATTCCTTGTTCTATGATGCAAACTTCCTGTCTTGAAGTGATCTAAATTAAAGCCTCATATTAAAATTTCAATTTATGTGGCAGCCCAGTCAAACCGTCCAACCCATGCTAGCATGGGCAATGGACATTAAATGATGATGATGTTCCAAGAAACCAGCTTATTGATGACAAAGTTATTTTACTAAATTCTTTATTTTCAAGATGTCTTGAAACAAAAGTAGTGTATATAACCAACAATATGGTAATGAAAACAGTTAATAGTGTCAGAATTATTTTACTAAATTCTTCAGTATTTTCAAAATTAATTCAAACAAACTCAGGGTGTATCTACAGAAATACAATAATGAATGGGTTACTTAATTAAGTTTAGCATCTTTTAGTGTTGAGATCAATCTCATAACAGAATTGTCAAATTCTTCAAAAACAAAATTAACAAAATAGCAGGAGACAACCTTGAAAATTTTAATTTATGAAAATTAATTAAACATGATTGCGATATGCTTGCTTGAGCGACAGTACATGTAGATTATACTGGTAAATAATGGAAAACATATGTGAAAGGAATACATGCACTTTCGTCTCGCATAAGATTAACACACACACGCATATATAACGTGTGTGTATATATATATGAGAAACTCTCTTTCCTTATAAATAGAGTACAGGGAACACTAATACAGAATGCCCTTAATACTGATAATTGGGTACGTGTTGTCCATCCCACTGGTGGGGGTGTTGAAGATTTGGTACTTATTTATTTAGGCATCAGCTTTTTTCAACTCCACCTCAAATACATTTTTAGTATGTCATAATAATAATAATAATAATAATAATAATAATAATAATAGAGTCAAAATTAAAAGAAGAGTGCCATTGTTATCTAGTGAATGATATTTCGACATCTTGTGTGTCTTCAACAGGCTTAAAAAATAAATTTGTCAATCTACTTCATTTTGGTTAATATAGAAAGGATTGAGGTAACTCCTCCTGAGTGAAATACCACAGAAAACAAAGTTGGCGTATGACCTGGGAGGAGGTAAAAGAAAACTGAACAACCTGCTATTCATGAATGGCTCAAAGTTATTCACAAAAAGTGAAGCAGCACTGGACAGCCTAGTCCAGTCTGTGCGGATTTTCTCCAATGAAATTCAGATGGAGTTTGGGCTCTCAAAATGTGCTACGACGGTGATGAGATGAGGAAAGCTTGCCAGGACAGAAGGCCTAGGGCTACAAAGTGGTAAAATGATGAAGGCAATTCAACCTCAATTCAGTTATAAATACCTGGGAATATTTGAGGCAGATGGAATCAAACACCACAACATGAAGGAAAAACAAAAAGAGAGTACTTGCAGCGAGTGAGAAAAATATTGGCTTCAAAGCTGAATGCCAGAAACATAATTTCAACAATAAACTCACACGCATTCGCAGTAGTTTGGTAGGGCACTAGAATCCTGAAGTGGACAAAGGAAGAGCTAAAGGAGATGGACAGGAAGTCAAGAAAGCTCCTAACGATGCATGGATCCCATCATCCATGTGCAGACACTGTTTGCTTATACATGAAGAGAGCAAATGGAGGAAGGGGATTGATAAGTGTGGAAGACTGTGTGTACGTATCGAACTCAAGAGCTTAGTGAGATACCTAGCACAAAGTAAGGAAACCTTGCTAGTGTCAGTTAGGAACGAGGGAGCATTGAGAGCAGAGAAAAAAGGGAAAACAAAGTAAGAAGTACAGAAAGGACATGAAGAAGAATTACGTAACAAGGGACTACACAATCAATTCTGTGTAGCCACAACAGAAGTTGTTGGAAAACATAGGTGGGATTGGCTGAAGAAAGGAACCCTAAAAAAAGAGACCAGGAGCAGTATTCTGGTAGTACAAGACCAAGCTTTGGCCATGAAGTAGAGGGTCAATGTTTGGAATGAACAAGTGTTGCATTTGTAATAGAGTGGATGAAACCATTGCCCATTTCACGAATGAATGCCCTAGACTTGCTCCAAACCACTGCAAGTTGTGGCAACATGATCAGGTAGCAAAAGTGCTACATGGGAAACTGTTAGAAAAGTGGGGGCTAGAGAGAGGCAAGACATGGTCTGAGAACAAAATGTAGAGAATGGCAGAGTTGGAGACTAGCAAAATCCTCTGGGATTAGGTGCTAGAACATAACAGACCAGACCTAGTGGTGGTGGACAAGATGTACCAAATATGTTATATAGTTGATGTTGCATGCCCCTTTGACCCACGAATAGTCAAGAAAGAAGGCGAAAAGACAGACAGATAAAACCCTCTTAAGTACGAAATGGCCCAGCTATGGAAAATGAAGAAGTCAAAGATAGTGCCAATTATTATTGGGTCCTTGGGGACAGAATCAGAAGGAATCAAGAGGAATATAAAGGAAATTGGAATAGAGTGCCCAGTAGAACTGTTACAAAAGGTCTGCTTCCTTGACATGGCCAGAATAATCAGGAAAGTATTAGAGAGCTGTAAAGAATGGATAGCATGGCATTGTAGGCTGCAGGTAGCAAACCTGCTATGCATGAAAGACTCCATGAGTTCCAACAAAACCTGTGATAAAAAGAAATAATAATAATAATAATAATAATAATAATAATAATAATAATAATAATAATAATAATAATAATAATAATAACAACAACAACAACTGACTGGATAGAACAAGCAGTTAGTACATGGGCAATAGCATCACTTCGGTATGGAGTGGGAATTATAAAATGGTAAAAGAGAGAAATGAAGAAAATGGATACCAAAACCAGAAAAAGGTTGACAGTACATGGAGCCTTCCACCCTAAAAGTGACACCCATAGGCTGTACTTGTCCGGAAGAAAGGGTGGGGGAGGTTTGATCAGTTGCCAGGACTGTATCGAAGCAGAGGAAAACAGCCTAGGGTGGAATATAAAAAATGCCGTGGAGTCACTGTTGAAACACACAAAGAATGCCAGAGTCATCAAGACCGAAAAGAAAAGTTTAAATAAGACATGAACAGAAAAAAAAAAAGAGAAAGCATGGAAGGAAAAAAAAAAATGTACGGTCAGTTTGCAAGAGATGTGAACGCTGTGACAGATGCAGAGGACCGGTGGCTGTGGATGAGGAGGAGTGACCGGAAGATAGAGACAGAAGCACTCATAGGCACAGCTCAGGAACAAGTGTTAAGGACCATTTATATGAAGTGCAGAATAGGTACTACTGATAGCGACAAATACAGAATGTGTAGTGAGAGGGGTGAAACGGTATGGCACTTTATTAGAGACTGCCACAAATTGGCATTACATGAATACAAAAGATGCCATGACAATGTGGCAAGAATGATCCATTGGAAGCTCTGTGGGAATCACAGCCTACAAAGAGCAAAGACATGGTATGAACAAACCCCAGAAGGAGTCACTGAAAATGAGAACTGCAAAATCCTGTGGGATGCAATGATCCAGTGTGATCCCCTGACCAGACATAGGAAACTGGATATTGTTGTGGTGAATAAAAAAGCAAGAACATGTATGATTATCGACATAGCGTGACCCAGTGACATCAAGGGTCAATGTGAAGGAAGAAGAAAAAAATAAATCACGATGGTTTAAAGTGGAAAATATGAAAGTTGTGGTCAATGAGGAGAGTGAACATGATAGCAATAGTAATTGGAGCACTCAGCTACCAGCATGGCTCAAAAAGATTGGTACCAATGTAAAGGTAGAACACCCACAAAAATCAGAATTGCTTGGAACTACAAGAATTCTTTGCAGGGTTTTTGAAGCATGACCAGTAAACAAGGGTCACCTTAGTCTGCTGGCTGTGGATAGTTGACACTTTCCATCATAGCCAGCAAAATAAGCTGCGAGTTTTCACATAACAATGATGATGATGACGATAATGATAAAAAAAATAGTTCCAAATTTTAGCAGAAGGCCATCAAGTTAGAGGGGAGAGGGCAAGTCTACTTCAGTATACAACTGGTACTATTTACCGACCCTGAAAGGATGAAAAGCAGTCAAACTACGTTCCCTGTCATCCCCTCCATGAGGCCCAACATCAGAAGATCCTTTCTCACCACTTCATCTCATGTTTTCCTGGGTCTACTCCTTCCACACATTCCCTCCACAATTACAGATCAGCACCTCTTGATGCAACTGTCCTCATCCACACACAACACATGACCAAACCAGTGGAGTCTTCTCCCTTTTACACAACATCTGATGCCTCTTATACCCAGTTGATCTCTCAAATCACTTACACTCTGCCGTATACGCACACTGACATTACCCATCCACTGGAGCATACTGGCTTCATTTCTTTCAAGCCTTTGCATGTCCTCAGCAGCCACAGCCCATGTCTCACTGCCATGCAGCATAGCTGTTCGTACACAGGCATCGTACAATCTACCTTTCACTCTGAGGGAGAGGCCCTTTGTTACTTTGTCCAGCCCATTCTTATTCCAGCAGCTACACTTTTAGAACTGCCTCCTCCACTGCTAAAGTGGTTGCTTAATTAATGGAAACTGTCCACTACTTCTAAGGATCCCCTTGGACATTTAAAGGAGTCTATTTTCTGTACATTCCTGGTGTTTAATGTCCCTGCACATCTGCCACATGTAAAGACCACTTTCTCTGTTAATCTTCCAGTGATACCACTGCACCTCTTATCTGTCCATAGCTTGCACTGGGTACACCGTATGGAGTTTCTCCCAACACCTTTTCTACATATCGAACAGGGCCATCTCCCAGAAGGGATCAGTCATTTGTCTGTTTTCCTACTAATTAGGACCTTGGTCTTTGCTAAATTAACTCTAAGGTCCTTTTTCTAGTAGTGATTCAGGCCACATGCCTGTATCTATGCATGTTGTCCATCTATACATGTATAAATATACAGCACACATATATACACACACACACGGATAAACAAACAACAACAACAACCCCAAACACCCACACACTCTGATTTAGAGTGCCACTTATATTTATTTCAAGTAGAAAATACCATTCCATCATTTTATTTCCTCCTCCTCCTGCTCCTCCCCTCTACATCATCATCTCCTCCTTCTTCTTCATCTTCTCCTATGTCATATGGAAGAGACATGGAAATGATGTCACTTCAAGACTACACAATAAGATTCTTTATATCTATATCCTAACCAAATCTTATGTCAGTTTGTTTGCTGCTGCTGCCATCTATCAGAGATATTTCAGTGACATTTAAAACAAAATCAGGAAAGTCTTTAACCCTTTCAACTATCAAATATAAATTGATTGGACCATCCCTGTTGGCATTTGGGTTCTCAAACACCAACAGTGATGACTCCTTGTTTCCTAAAAGTAAATTTAAAGTCACTGAACTTTCATTCAAATTCTTCTTCCTATGAACCCCAAGACTCAGAAATGAGAGGAAGTTTCCAAGGACACTCCTAGCCTTTTACTCTCATCTTTTGTACTTTTTTCTTATTTTCTTTGTCTTTGTGAACACCACCAGACACAGACAGGATTGGCAGTTATCATTGTATAAATCAATAAAAGAATTTTTGACACTTCTTATTTGGGGCAGTTTCTTTATATTCCACAAACAACAATAACAACAATACTAATACTAATAGACAATAATAAGAGTGTGATGCGATTTGTAATAGAGATTGTCTTATTTAATAGATTGAACAATATTTCAACAAATTGTTTGTCTTCTTCAGGTTCAAAATGAAAAAAACTGCAAAAATACAGAAATTCAAAATATGAACAAAGAAATTTTGTGTTCCTTTTTAGATAAAATGACATCAGATTTCACTTTCATAACTGGTAAAAGGGAAAAAGAAAAATAGAAAAGAATACTTAATTGAACAGTTTTTGTGGGAATGTAACGAAATTCACCTGTTATTTTATTTATTCCTCCAGGGTGTGATGTAATTCACAAATATATTTATCCTTATGGATTTTGAGGACTGAAAGTGTAATAGAGTCAGAATATTTTCTGAGAATCTGCATTTTCAGGTGTTCTTCAAAATTGCAGTTGCCTGATGTAAAATATTTGGCAAGTTCTGTCGAACTACTGCCATTGTGCCTCACATCATACCTGTGTCCACTGAATCTTTTGTTTAATCGTTCTATTGTACAACCAACATAAATCAAGTTGTGTTGGGTGCATTCTTCTGTGTATACCAAATGGGTCATCGTTTGCATAAATTATAACATTTCTGTTATGTAAAGATTGTTTGCCAACATAACATGGCAGTCGTGGTTTAGGACGAATATTTCGAATGGGAATTTGGCAGCACCACCTCTAGCTGAACAATTATTCTGTGCTGATGAAGGGAAATAACCCGGAAATCGCAATACACAGATACTGTTTTGAGCTGAGAGTGTGTGTGTGTGGGGGGAGGGTTGCTAGATTCCCTTGTTTGAAAATATAAGGACACAGATTGTGTTGTATAGCCAGCTGGAGACAATATCTCCTGGGGCTAAATTACAGCAATATTCGTCCTAAACCAGGACTGCCATGTTATGTTGGCAAATAATCTTGACTCGTGTTGTTGCACAATGAACTAGGCTTACCTCTCTTGTGGCTGTTTTTTAGGGTGCAGCATTTAGAAACTCCAATGGTAGATTCCTTTAAGTTAGAGGTAGTGGTTAATATTTCTCTTATATTTTTATTGCATCTAAAGGCTACAATAGGTGGATAAGGGAATACTTGTTTGAAATGAGGATATTTTTCTGAAATATGCTGGTAACTTTCATGCAACACTTTTGAAATGCCAACGAAATTCTGGTGCCAGATAATCCCTAAAGGAATTCTATCACAAAATTTACTTTGTTTGCTAAAATTATGCATGGAAGTCTGACTTTCGTTGCCGTTTGTGATTTCCTTTAATCGTGATTCACTGTAACCACCTTTGACAGAATGGCATACAAGAGCATTTGCATGTTTCCAGTAATCCCCTATAACAGTAATTAGGATTTCAGATTTGACCAAATCATATGATGTGGATGATCAGAGTGGTGGTAGAAGCAAATGTGGGATGACATCATCATCATCATCATCATTTAACGTCTGCTTTCCATGCTAGCATGGGTTGGACGATTTGCCTGAGGACTGGCGAAGTGGATGGCTACACCAGGCTTCAATCTGATTTGGCAGAGTTTCTACAGCTGGATGCCCTTTCTAACGCCAACCACTCAGAGAGTGTGGTGGGTGGTTTTACGTGCCACCAGCACGAAGGCCAGCCAGGTGGTACTGGCAACGGCCACGCTCAAAATGGTGTATTTTATGTGCCACTCGCACAAGAGCCAGTCCAGGGGCACTGGCAACGATCTCACTCGAAAGTCCTTACACATGCCTGAGCTTGCAAAATAACTCTGTCACTATTCTGCCTCCTGAAAACTTAACTCTTGTGCCCAAAAACCCAACACTAGTTTTTGAAAAACTAGGAGTAAATTTTATATTGGACTTAAAGTTATAGTTTTTCATGTAACAGTCACAGAAATACAAGAATTTAATTAAACTCTCCTGTGATCCTTCCCAGACAAAAAAAACATCACCAGTGAACCATAACCAGAGTATTGGTTCATGACCATGCAAGGATTTCAATGTCTTGAATTTCATCATGAAGACTTTGGTGAAAGGTAACACTCTTTATTTTTCGAGCACCATCCAGAGTATTTGAGTGGTTCCAAGCAGTGTTGTTTTCTGGAAGTGCTCCACCCTTATTGCAGCCCCTAATTGTTCCACGTACTTCTTGAGATTTTTGCTCACTGTTCCCAGGGCTCCGACAATTATTGGTACTACTGCTACCTTTTTCATCGACCACAACTGCTTAACTTTCTAAGCTAACCAGTCATATCTCTCGACTTTTCTTTCTTCCTTATCGCATACCTTGTTGTCAGCTGGGCATGCTATATCTATGATCCAACATTGTTTGCTTTCTTTCTTTCTTAATTAACACTATGTCTGGCTTCTTCATCATCATCATCATAATTAATATTATTATTATTATTATTATTATTATCATTATTATTATTATCATCGTGAAATGCTTAGCAGTATTTTGTCTGCCACTACGTTCTGAGTTCAAATTCTATCAAGGTTGACTTTGCTTTCATCCTTGGTGGGGGGGGGGGTGATAAATCAAGTACCAGCTGAGTACTGGAGTTGATGTAATCGACTTAACCCCTCCTCACAAATTTCAGGCCTTGTGCCTTTAGTAGAAAGGATTATTATTATTATTATTATTATTATTATTATTGAGTGAAAGAGCAGTGCATGCCATCAAAGTGACACTGGGGTACAATTATACGAAGACCTGTATATCCATCATGACTACCCGTCTGATAAGGGTACATCAGGCACATGCATGACAACCAAATGTGCACAACATGATGATCTCATATCAAGATAAACAGCGCATGACCTTGCAGGTGGGGCCCAGTTAGAATTTCCTTCGGGTCGAGGAGCCCATCCCGCTCAAAATGTCCCTGAAAAGAGTTTGTTTAAGGATGATGAATGAAACATCCATGTTTCCAAAGGTGAATTATTCAAACCCCAAAGAATCCCTTTCAACACATGGCTATGATGCCCCCCCACACGCCCACTACTTCTGCTTGTGATCAGAGATGCACATATCGAGCCACTGCCTGTTACTGCATCCGGGCATTTATTATTATTATTTTGAACGTGGCCGTTGCCAGTATCACGTGACTGGCCTTCGTGCCGGTGGCATGTAAAAGCACCCACTACACTCTCGGAGTGGTTGGCGTTAGGAAGGGCATCCAGCTGTAGAAACTCTGCTAAATCAGATTGGAGCCTGGTGCAGCCATCCAGTTCACCAGTCCTCAGTCAAATCGTCCAACCCATGCTAGCATGGAAAGCGGACGTTAAACGATGATGATGATGATGGTTATTATTCCTTCGTAACACAGTGGAGGTAAAAATGCACCGGAGTCTTTAGTCGTCTGTCAAGTCACAACAAGGACCTCAGACAGATAATACTTTCCTTAAGATGCACGTTGTGCCCAATAAGGCTGCTTTTTGCAAGACATCAATCTTGCATGGAATTTCCAGTTAAAGTTTCAATGGGATTGAGCCCAATGCTCTAATCGCCACTAGTACCACTCTAACATTACCTTCTTGCATTCCATACAGTTTTGCCATTTCCGCTTTCAGTGACTTTTTTCAGCTTCTTTACTCACAGCATTCCTGTCATTTGGTATGGCTACATCAATGATCTGACAGTATTTCTCTCTCTTATTCAATATGACAATATCCAGCCAATGCTGTTCGATTACACGATCTGTTTGAAAATCATTGTCCCAGAGTATCGTTACTTTTCCGTCCTCCTGCATAACTTTACTTGGTATATGTTCATACCAGTTCTCTGTTACTTCATATTGGTATTTACAGCATAAGAACCAATGGAGATGCACACACACACTTTAACATGGCACCATTTGTACTCTCCTTGTTCAAGGCTCTCACATCCACTTACGAAGTGGATCACATTTTCCACACTTTCCACAGATTCTGCATTTCTGGTTGTCAGAAGTTTTACAGATGTCATACTTCACTGAATTGGTAGCAAGAGCCTGGTCTTGTGCAGCAATTATTATTATTATTATTATTATTATTATTATTATTATTATTATTATTGTATTTGTAAGATTCACTTCAGTATGGTTCCAAATGTTTTTAAACAAAACATTAACAATTCTTTGTCTCTTACCAAACCTGATATTATTCCTTATTTTGAATAATAATTATGGAGACTGTGAGTGAATTAACATAATTTATGTTATATTAATGAGATGCAAGCTCAATCCAGACAAAGACAGTCTTCATCAGTGCAACACAATTAATTTATTAATTATAACAATTTTCTATGTTGACTTAAGGCCACATATTTGAGGAAATGATGGGGATAAAGTAAATGAATTGATTAAAATGGGCCCAGGTGGGGTTTAAATTCAAAACAATTGCACACATGCACACACACATGCATGCATATATACATGTTAATGTATACATGCTGTCATACACAGTCATAACACACATGTGTGCTCACATGCATACACACACATGCACACAGAGATCATATTTATGTGCACACAAACATACATGTGCAGACAAATACAAACACACATCTACATGCACATACACATATACACATGTAGACACACATGTATGCACATACACACCTACATACATGTGTATGTGGGTGTGTATTATGTGCATACATACATGTATGCACATAAGCATACATATAAGCCCATACACACGTGTACACACACACACACACACATTCACATGTACACAGACATGCACAAACCTATATGGACACACATATATACACATGCATGTGTCTACAAACAAACATACACACATACAGGTATGTAAATACATATACGTATGTACAAACACAAAAATACACAAGTGTGCACACACACACACACACACACACACACTACTACTACAGTGCACACAGGCTGTCAGTCGTATTGTACAGGTAGACAAACCATTTCTCTCAACAGAACTTAAACTCTCACCAGTTAAAATAGAATCGTTATCCTTTATTTAAACTCCATTTAACTGTGAATATATTTGCATGAAAACTATGATCTCAGGCTATATTATCTACTAACAAAATTGTTCATACATACATATACATATATAAAATCACTGACGTGGCTGATGACAGTACCGCCTGATTGGCACTTGTGCCAGTGGAACATTAAAAGCACCATCCGAGTGTGATCGCTGCCAGAGTCGCTGACTGACTCTCATGCCGGTGGCACGTAAAAAGCACCATTCAAGTGTGATCATTGCCAGCATCACTTTACTGGCACATGTGCCGGTGGCACATGAAAAACAACATTCGAGCGAGGTCGTTGCCAGTGCCGCCAGACTGACTCCCGTGCAGGTAGCACGTAAAAGCACTCACTACACTCTTGGAGTGGTTGGCGTTAGGAAGGGCATCCAGCCATAGAAACTTTGCCGGATCAGATTGGAGCCTGGCGCAGCCTTCTGGCTCACCAGTCCTCAGTCAAACCGTCCAACCCATGCCAGCATAGAAAGAGGACATTAAACGACGATGATGATTATTACTCAAAACAAATAGTCAGATGTCCAAAAGTAGTTTCCAGTGAAAAGAACAAACAACACAAGCATTTAATTTCATTTTATGATATATTTTTTTTACACTGTTCTTAGATGTTTTATAGCCTCAGAAGTTTGTTGTTGTAACACTAGTGTGTCTTGGGCCATAAACTCTCTCTCTCTCTCTCTCTCTCTCTCTATATATATATATATATATATAGTCGATTCAAACATGAACAAGCAAGAAAAAACATGAAAAAACAACAACGCGAGGACGTGGAATAAGTACAGTGTTATTATATATATATATTTGTACTTGTACTTAAGAGTTTACAACATTGTACTTGTGGTGGTTGTTATTTCTGGTCTTGTATTCAGTACAGAAAATAAAACGCTGAGAAAACCAACCAAAAATGAAAATGTCGTGAACCAAATGGAATTTCTTTGATTAGCTTTGACTGTCATTGAAGTGAGAGAGAAAGAAATGTCTTAAATGGATTCCTTATGGCTATGACTTAACACTGGATTGTCACCAAGAAAAATAGAAAACTAAAGAAGCAAAGAATATATACATGTATGTGTGTATATATATATATATATATATATACACATACACACACACACACATTATACATAGAAGCACGCACACATACACAATAATATACATAAACCAGATATTCATTTCCTGATGGTAATATGCTTGAAGAATGAAATAATTAATTCCAAATATTTCCATTCATAAGTTAAGGATATCTTTTGAAGGATAATACATAAAGATTATCTGTCTGCCTGCCTGCCTATCTGTCCGTCCGTCCGTCTATCTATCGAATCAGGTTGAGTAAAAAGTAACGTTTTGAACCATGAAGAATTTGTACTGGATTTTTGCAGTTTTGAATTTTTTATAAACATATTTTTGCAATTGTTTGATAATACAGACATAGATTTGCCCAAATGCATCAATAAATATTGATTTTTTTTTTCACCGTTGTTACAATATTCTGAAATGGAACTGTCAAAGCGCGATACTTGAGCAATTTCGCTATTCAACTTCAAAAAAGGACGTAAAGCAGCTGAAACTGCTCGCGATATCAACGAAACATTTGGTTAGGAAATGACCAGTGAGTGGTCAGCTCGAAAATGGTTTAAATAATTTTGCAGTGGGGAGACCTGAGGCTTGAAGATTGTGAGCATAGTAGACCCCCATCTGTCATCGATGATGGTCAATTAAAGACCGTCATTGAGAAAGATCCATGTAAAACCACTCGAGAGCTGGCAAAAGAACTTCAAGTTAGCCAGAAAACTGCCTGCAACCATTTGCATGCAATCGGGAAATCAAAAAAGCTCGACAAATGGGTACCACACGATTTGAATGAAAATCAGAAAATGCGCAGATATGAAATTTGCTCGTCGCTTCTTCTTCGTAACCAGACCCATCCATTTCTCGACCATATTGTAACTTGTGATGAAAAGTGGATTCTGTAAAATAATAAAAAACGGTCTTCGCAGTGGTTAGACCAAAATGAAGCACCGAAAACCTTCCCTAAACCCGAACTCATCAAAAGGAATGTTATGGTGACTGGTGGTGTACAGTTGGACTCATCCCCTATAACTTCTTAAAACCCGGAAAAACCATTACTACAGAAGTATATTGCCATGAAATTGTCAAAATGAACGAAAGACTGCTACTCCTCCATCCCAGACTGGTCAACAAAAGAGGGTTAATCATTCGTCATAACAATGCTCGATTACTCGTTTCACTAATGACCCTCCAGAAGTTGAGGGAACTTGGATACAAAGTTCTTCTCCACCCAGCTTATTCCCCAGACCTTTCTCTTACCGACTACCACTTTTTCAAGCACCTTGATGGTTTCCTTCGAGATAAGGAGTTCAAAAATCAAACCGATGCTGAAAGTGTAGTCAAAGAGTTCATCGACTCCAGAACCCCAGATTTTAATGTTACCGGAATAAACAAACTTGTAACTTGTTGTCAAAAATGTGTTGACCTGTAATGGTACTTTGATATTTCTGTGTAAGAGGCGGGTTTTTCAAATGACATCTCAGTCCATGTCTAATATATTCGGAATAATTCAGCACTGAATATATTCCGGTTAAATTTAAAATCAAAATTAAACATAGGATAAAATGTATATAAGCATTTATCAAGTAGTCAGTGTGAAAACCATATAAGGAAAAAATTTATAATTATTCCTTTTAAATATATTTAAATCCTGCCTCTTACATGGATATATAAGTGTGTCGTCTGGATTATTCTGTACACTTTACCGAGAAATCATGATTTGTGGCTGAATTTGTTTTTAATGGACGGATTCCCAAGTTGCATTCCCTCGCTGTCGGTACACTGGATATTTATTATGGTAGTTTTGACTTTAAGAGTCCCTCATAGCGTGAGGCATTTACGTGTAGTTATGCCCTTAATATAATACAATATATATATGTTTGTGTCTGTGTTTGTCCCCCCACCATCTCTTGACAACCGATGCTGGTGTGTTTACGTCCCTGTAACTTAGCAGTTCGGCAAAAGAGACCGATAGAACAAGTACTAGGTTTACAAAGAATAAATCCTGGGGTCAATTTGTTCGATTAAAAGGCGGTGCTCCAGCATGGCCGCAGTCAAATGACTGAAACAAGTAAAAGAAAAGAATTTTAATTCAATATTGTCCTTTTATTCTTTTTTTTACACATAAACCTATATTTCAACGAAACAAGTCATACAAGGAAGGCAACAGGTCATGCACAAGTCAATAAGATTTTCCAAGTGACGCCCGACTTACTAAATATAGTAAAATTTAGTTTCCAACATTAAAATCAACTAAATTAAATGCTGTGTATGCTATTAACAGAGTAATATTAGATATTAATAATTTTATAATTACTCTTTGAAATAATATAGAAACATATCAGATTCATCTCTGGAACTATATATAAAAATAATCTCAGTCATTCACTAAACTATTTACTCGTTCTTGCAGAACTTGACACTTGCAGAAATAAACTTTACTGTGCAACAAATCAATGGCGGAGTCTCTATGTGGTCACTCGAACTGCTAGAAGCAGCAGTAAATTCTCCCTTAACTCACACTCTACTGTCTTAAAAGAAAATATTTTCTTGTGTCTGCAAATCAGTCAATGTAGTTTGTGTGTGTGTGTGTGTGTGTGTGTGTGTGTGTGTGAGTCTATGCATGTTTGTGTCTCCTTGTCTTGACATCAGATGGTATTTATAAATGACTGTCGCTGGTCACTCAAATGCTATAAGAACAGATCTGGCCGTGGGAAACAAGTGAGGGTTGGCAACAGGAAGGACATTCAGCCAGAGAAAATTTGTCTCAGTAAACTCCATGCAACAGTTCTATATTTAAGAGATGAGGAATTATGGACATTATTTACAATTGACGGATATTTGTCCTTATCTTGTTTGTTGTTAACACAACGTTTCGGTTGAGATAACCTCCAGCCTTTATCAGGTGTCTTTTTTCCCCAAGCCTTCCCTGATGAAGGCTGGAAGGTATATCAACCGAAGCGTTGTATTAACAACAAACAAGATGAGGACAAATATCCATCAATTGTAAATCATATAATTAATGAACTCCATGCAAATATGGAAAAGTGGACAGTAAACAATGATGATGCTTGTGGTGGAGGCGATTGAGTACAGTAAAATGAAATAATTAAAAACTTCTTGATGGCTTGTAACAAGAGAGATTAGGTTCAACTAGATTTTAATTATGAAAGATCCAACTTGGTTTTCTAAGACATATTCCCAGAAGAAAAGACGTTGTGGAATGATTATAGGTAGGGCGATTGAGAGGAGAGTGTCGGGGTTTCAATTCATATGTTGGTCATGGAATCAGTGACGTAGCTAAGACGTAGCAATTGCGGGGTTGTCCACACTCGGCGACATTTTTATGAGGGCGACACTTTGGGGTCTCCTATATAAATCTGTATAACGTTGGGACCCTAGAAAGGGGTGGGAGAAAACAAACTTAAGGGTTGCCACGGGCGGCAACACTTTAACTACGTCGCTGCATGGAGTCTGGTGATCCTGGACGGGGAGGCCTCCACCCGATTCCCATCTGAGGCCCGAAAATAACCTTGTGACGCCTAGTGAAATTTCTTTCGAGAGGCTCTGGATGGAGGCATATATCTTCTCCCTTCGACTAGAAATACAGAAAGATGTCTGTTGGATGGACAAAAGAGAGAAAAATATAGAGAAATAGTAATGGTAGCAGGGAAAGGGTAGAAGTTGTCGGGGAAGATGTCATTTTAATGTTGTTGAGAAGCAGACAACCATTTCCAGGAGATAATGACATAGGTGTGGTCGAGGTAGATAATAAGAAAACGTAACCAATCTTCATTCTGTTATAGAATGAGGTAAAAACCTGTGGAAACTTATCTCCAACAATCTACGAACCGAGCTGAGTGTCTGACAGAAAAATCTCCACTTTTTATCTCGACTTTTGTTATTTATTTGCTTATCTTGTTGTTTATTTATCTACTTATTATTTGTTTATTTATTGTGTTTATTTATTTACTAATTTTTTCTGAAATCTATTTTTTCCATCGTCCTAAGATTTTTCTCTTATTTCACGCTCTTTCTCTCTTTCCTTCGTACCTCTCTCTCCCCCTCCTCTCACACACGAATGTGCGACTACACACACACATGCATGAATGTATGAGTATACATACAGGCAAACACACATCCGAATACACGAATACACTTAAACACACACACATTCTCTCTCTCTCTCTCTCTCTCTGTTGCTTTACTCTCCAATTTTTTTGCTTTTCTCCTTCTTTTTCTTCATTTCTATCATTGTGTGTGCATGTGTGTGTATCCATGTATGTGCATGCATGTGTTTGTCTACTTGTATCCTTGTGTGTGTGAGCATGAATGTAGTTATTTATCTTTGCATGCATGTGTGTGTACGCGTGTGAGAGCATGTGTACATGTGTGTGTGTGTGTATGAATGAAAGATGTTTATCTCAATTGTCAAAACAACGTTTGGTTACCCTGTTCTCGTCGAATCCTCTCCCTCTACCAAACTATTCCCAGCCTGTTTCCTAAATTCTCTCCCACCTATTTTATTGAAGGCATTTTTTCTTTCCTTATTTCGCTTCCCTCTTCTTCCCTTGCAATGTGGCGTGTATTTTATAATCTCTTCTGCTAAACCGAGGAGCCACTCCGAGAATTTCTAATTTCTTCACACGATACATATATGTCAAATGTATGTATATATATGTTATAGGTGTCTATGTGATGTATGTGAGAGTATGTATGTATGTATGTATGTATGTATGTATGAATATATATATATATATATGGGTATCTTGATGCAAACAGGAAAAATAGAAGTCAAACTATGAGTATATGTATATTTTTATTAATATTTAGCAGAAGTGACAGAGTGACTCAAGGTCCGAGAGTTTCGTGTGTATATGTGAAACACTAGAGGTAGTCGATAGCTTCCGCTATCTGGGCGACCAAGTTAGTAGTGGGGGTGGGTGCGCTGAAAGTGTAGCTGCTAGAATAAGAATAGCCTGGGCAAAGTTTAGAGAGCTCTTACCCCTGCTGGCGACAAAGGGACTCTCACTCAGACTAAAAGGCAGACTGTATGACGCATGCGTACGAACAACCATGCTACATGGCAGTGAAACATGGGCTGTAACTGCTGAGGACATACGTAAGCTCGCAAGGAATGAAGCCAGTATGCTCCGTTGGATGTGTAATGTCAATGTGAATACCCGTCAGAGTGTAAGTATCTTGAGAGAAAAGCTAAACATTAGAAGCATCAGTTGTGGCGTGCAAGAAAGACGATTGCGCTGGTATGGACATGTGGTGAGAAAGGAGGAGGATAGCTGCATGAAAAAGTGCCACACCCTAACAGTTGAGGGAACCCATGGAAGAGGTAGGCCCAGGAAGACCTGGGCTGAGGTGGTGAGGCAAGACCTTCGTACATTGGGCCTCACCGAGGCGATGACTACTGACCGAGACCTTTGGAAATGTGCTGTGCGTGAGAAGACCCGGCAAGCCAAGTAAGATCGTTGCCAGTGCCCCTGGACTGGTTCTTGTGCGGGTGGCACATGAGATGCACCATTTTGAGCGTGGCCGTTGCCAGTACCGCCTGACTGGCTCCTGTAGGATTTTCGAGCGAGATCGTTGCCAGTGCCCCTGGACTGGCTTGTGCGGGTGGCACATAAAAGACACCATTTCGAGCGTGGCCGTTTTCGTGCGGGTGACACGTAAAAGTACCCACTACACTCTCTGAGTGGTTGGCGTTAGGAAGGGCATCCAGCTGTAGAAACTCTGCCAAATCAGACTGGAGCCTGGTGTTGCCATCCGGTTTCACCAGTCCTCAGTCAAATCGTCCAACCCATGCTAGCATGGAAAGCGGACGTTAAACGATGATGATACATACACACACACACACACACACATACAGACATATGTATGTATATATATATGTGTGTGTGTGTGTATATGTATGTATATATATATGTGTGTGTGTGTGTATATGTATGTGTATATATATATATATATATATATATATATATATATATATATACACAGGGGTTGGACAAAATGGAAAAACAAAGAACTAGGATCTTTTTTAAATTCTTCCAACCATCTGAATTTTTTTCAAATTTACACCAAATTTTTATCAAATTTTTTACTCAGGTGTAGTTTTGCTAATTACGAAATTCATGGTAATTTTTTTCTAGGAAATATTAGTCAAAAAAAGTTACAAGTCTTTAAAATTACATAATTTCTGGTGGTTGGAGAGAGTTTAAAATGATCTAATAAAAACAAAGCCTCATGGAAGGGGAAAGGGCATAGTCGATTTTTATTTACCCCCCACCCCTATCTTTTCTTTCAATAATTGACTGATTGTTATATTTTTTATTGGGCCCAGAAGGGGAAATGTAAAGTTGAGCTTTGTCAAGTTTTGAATTCAAGCGAAGTATTCTGACAACAGAAACAACATGCAATTATCTCCTACACATGTGGGAAATTCTGTTTGTAGCTGCGTTTGTGGATTTGTTAGCTAACTCCTCCTACATTGTTTTATCGATTTTGATGAAACTTGACACGTAAGTACAACTCATGTCTGGAAACCTCATGGCATACTCAGATTGTTGAACAAAATCGATAATAGGGCCCCTGAAAGGGTTCCTTATATATATCTAATATAATTTCTTTTAACAGCCAAGGAAAATAACCCATTCGCCCTTGGAAGGGATCCTTATATATAGCCAAGGTAAATAACCCATTCATTTTCCTAAATTATTTGGTATAAATCAAATTGTGTATGCTTATTTCTTAGTATTTGAACTGTTAGAGATATTTTCACAATTTATCCAGTACAACCCTTAAACAAGTAAATAGTATTTTCCTAAACAATCGATTCACTTATTTCGGTTAGTGATTATTCACGAAAATACCAACACTAGCACCACTGAGGGTAATATTCGCTGGGAACGCACAAAAACTCTTTTCAGAGTTACTTACTTTGAATTATCATCTCATATCTGATTAGTCTGTTATTACATAACATGCTTCACAATTTTAGCTTACATACCTTATTAGTATTTCCTCCTAAGTTCTATATACTTTGGGAACGTATTAAATCCCTTTTCGGGGCTACTTTATTTGAATTCTTTCTATAGGGTAACTAATTTTCATGTTATTACTGACTTCACAATTTGGGTATTCATAACTTATTGGAAATTCCTAAAAACAAGATCCTGAGCAAGACAGTTCGGTTTTCTCTGTAAATGCACAAAAACCGTTTTAAGGGCTCCATACTTTGTATTGTTGTTATTGGATTAGCGAAACAATTATGAGAACGGAACCAAGGGATAAGCCCCACTTTCCTGTGAATTACCAGGTACTTCAGCTAGTCTTATAATAACTCTGCTTGTCATTGTGTTACTTGGGTATTCATAACTTATTGGAAATTCCTAAAAACAAGATCCTGAGCAAGACAGTTCGGTTTTCTCTGTAAATGCACAAAAACCGGTTTAAGGGCTCCATACTTTGTATTGTTGTTATTGGATTAGCGAAACAATTATGAGAACGGAACCAAGGGATAAGCCCCACTTTCCTGTGAATTACCAGGTACTTCAGCTAGTCTTATAATAACTCTGCTTGTCATTGTGTTACTTAGAACCGTTGGTAACATTTTCTCGTGATTAGAGAAAAAGAGGGAAAAAGAAAAGAAGGAGAGAGAAAAAGAAAGAGGAAGAAAAAGAGAGAGAGAGAGAGAGAAGCATCCATGACATGAGGTAGAAGGAATGTGTGATTAGGTGAAGGGAAAGAGAGGAGAAAGAAAAAGGAGAAAGAAGAAGAGGACAAGGCAAACAGTGAGACAGAAAGAGGGAGAAAGGAAAAGAGGAAGAAAGGAAAAGAGGGAGAAAGGAAAAGAGGGAGAAAGGAAAAGAGGGAGAGAAAAGCATCCATGTTGTGAAGTAGGGAGAAACGTAATATTTATTACATGGTTAAAAAAGTTAGTTGAAGGTGAAAGAAGAGAGTTAAAAATATAATTTTAGCAGAAGGGTGATGTTCTGATGGTGAGGTTAAAGAAAGGCTCAGAGAGAGAGAGAGAGAGAGAGAAGGAAAGAGAGAGAGAGAAGGAAAGAGAGAGAGAGAAGGAAAGAGAGAGAGAGAAGGAGAGAGAGAGAGAGAAGGAAAGAGAGAGACGGTGATGGTGGTGGTGGAGGTGGTGATGGTGGGAGTGATGGATAGTGAATAGTTTTTGTTTCTTGATTGAACTAAGTTTTTTATATCATCTCTCACTTAATGCATGCGCATAAGTGCAATTTTGTGAAATATTGATGCTTATTTATGTGGCAGATATGTGCAATTTAAAGGTTGTACTATATGTATGGTGATATTTTTTGTTTTTTGTTTATAGGAAAAATAAGAGTGAATATTTATTTTATGAGTGTTGTGTATTAAGTCTATAAAATTGTGTATAAAGTTTATATATGAAGTGCATTAAGTAATTATCTTGTTCTAATTTCCTTCACTTTCCAATGAGTAGCAGATGAACGACTGTCTTTCCATACAGGCACAACTCAGGCTACACTTTTAGGCTTTTTGAATTAAGTTTTCAGAAATAACCCAATTGGTTGACCATTAATTCTGCGAAATATTCATGGGTCCTGCAAATATATATATATATATATATATATATATATATATATATGTGTGTGGCCTTCATAGGATTTTCGAGCGAGATCGTTGCCAGTGCCCCTGGACTGGATCTTGTGCAGGTGGCACGTAAAATACACCATTTTGAGCATGGCCATTGCCAGTACCGCCTGACTGGCCTTCGTGCAGGTGACACGTAAAAGCACCCACTACACTCTCTGAGTGGTTGGCGTTAGGAAGGGCATCCAGCTGTAGAAACTCTGCCAAATCAGATTGGAGTCTGGTGTTGCCATCCGGTTTCACCAGTCCTCAGTCAAATCGTCCAACCCATGCTAGCATGGAAAGCGGACGTTAAACGATGATGATGATGATGATGATACACACACCCTTATATGCATGTATATATGTTTCTATGTGGTCATTCTACTTGATAGAAGTGATATTGACATCTTTGTCAAATCATACATCCTTGTCTTAAATGAAGAACACATTGGATAATATAATCCTAGATACACTTATGTCTGTTTTAAAAGACTGGATTGTCACAGCAAGAATGTCTGTGCTAGATAGAAGCTGAATAAAGCTAAACAACAATAACCAAAAAGAAAATATTACTGGTACTTCTACTGCTGCTGCTGCTGCTTCTGATGGTGGTGGTGGTGGTGGTGGTGGTGGTGGTGGTAATGATGATGATGATGATGATGATGATGATGATGATGATGATGAGGAGGAGGAGGAGGAGGAGGAGGAGGAGGAGGATAACACCCCCCCACCCACCACCACCACCACTACATTAAAGATGGTGGCCACTAATCCAGATTCTGCTTTCATCTTTGCATTTTCTCTTATTTTTGTTTTTATTTTTCTCTTCTTGTCATTTCTTATATTTGGGCAATTTTTACACAGTGACTGCAAGAAGCCTATAATTTTCGCAACAATTTTATAAATTGCCCCAGTTTGAAGGAATGCTTGGTTTGAAGTTGCGGACAATTCTCTGAGGTTTTGACGCTTAATTTTCTATAGATTCCTCAAAAGGCATGAATCTTTGATTGAGAGAGAGAAAATTATAAATTGTGTGTTTTAAGACAAACCTCATCAATTGAGGCAAATCAAATCAAATGAATAAATAAATAAAATGAAATAAAAAGAAAGTAAAACAAATCAAAGAAGCTAGTTTCTCACAAAATGGTCCAAGAAGAATTTACCATTCATAAAATATCAACAATTTTAGTGGCATTTAATCTTTTAATTAATCAAAGACAAAAACTTTTATGATTATGAAAACAGTTTAAGTCCTGAAATAACTTCTATCAGAAGCATTCCCTTGTTTATTCTAAAACAAGGGGATTTTTAACCCAACTTTTTCCATGCTGTTAATTATAGCTTTATCTACTTCAAGTTCCACAGTTAAAATGATTTGCTCCTCTGATGTTTAAATAAATATAACAAACTTTTGAATCATCCACTGCCTTATGCTATCAAAGAAGGGCTTTAGTTTCCCCTGGGGCTTATTTATCTCAAGATTAATTCTTTCCGCAGAGATTTAATTTCAAGTTCTAGCAGCAACATGTCTCTCCCAATGGGCAAAAATTATCTTCAGAATGAAGAGTGAGAACAGGAAATGGAAGCTGTAACAGAGCCAAACCAGTTAGCGATTGTATATATATAAGTTTAGGCTCATTTACCTTTATCAGACTTCACTTCAAAGTTACTGTCAACCTTTTCCTTGTAAAAATTTAATGAATATGTATTCTATTAAAAAGTATCGAGAAATCCTTCTGTTTAAATTTTCTTTATTTTACATAATATATATATAAAAGTATATGTATGTATGCATGTATATATGTATGTATGTATGTATGGATGGATGGATGGATGGATGGATGTGTATGTATGTATGTATCTATCTACCTATCTCTCTCTTTCTCTCTCTCTCTCTCTCTATATATATATATATACATACATACACATACATATACCCCACTGTATATCATACTTAATGCAAATACACCACAAAGAAAACAAATGAAATGCAGAATTCATACAGGGTTAATATTTCTTATGGATGTACACAAATATATGAAGAGCAGAGGAAAAATCATTCAACAGTTGCAGTTAGAATGTTAGATGTGCATTTCAGCCTCTTTAGGATTCGTCAGTGGCATATACTCTTTGCCAACCACATGCTGAGACAGAATCCATCATTATTGATGCATTTTCAACAGGAAGAGTATCTTGCTGTAGACAATTTACCTCAATAAATTCTGTTTGATCTTTGCAAGCATGGAAAAGTGGGCATCAAAACGATGACATCATCATCCTCGTCATCATTTAACATCCATTTTCAATGCTGGCATTGGTTGGATGGTTTGACAGGAATTGGCAATCTGGACAGCTACACTAGGCTCCAATTTTATTTATTTATTTATTTAGTTATTGGCATGGTTCCTCTGGCTGGATGCCTTTCCTATCACCAGCCACCAGTCAAGGTGGCACTAGCATCAGTACCTGCTTACATGCTACCAGTGCCGGCAGGTTCACCAAGTACCTTACAAGACAAAAACCCCCTCGGCTAGGAATGGGGAGAAGTAGTGAGTGGGCGTGGCTTTGTGCCAGTTGAGGGGACGGGTGTAGGTGCCCTGCTGTAGAGTAGGTTCATGGATACTCCAGGTGGAAAAGAAAGGAGAGTTAGAGATTAGGAGAAGGAGAGCAACAGTAAGAGAGATGATAAGAGAAATGTGTTGGGACAGGCCCTTATGGGACAGGCCCTTGTGGAACAGGCCCTTGTGGGACAGGCCCTTGTGGGACATTGGAGATGGTTGTTTTAGATATGTATGCTATTCAGCATAATTTCTGTCTTCAAAATTTAGCCCAGAAAGTATTTGTAAAACTGAGAAAATGGCAGAAACAGTTGGCCAAGGAGCTGTATGGTGGAATTGAAACTCTCCCTCATGTGGTTGTGTGGAAGAACCTTCTTATCCATGTTGCAACGTTTGAACTTCGATGTAGGAAGAAGAAAACAATCAGGTTTTAAACGTCTGACAAATCTGGAGCAACACTTACCAGATATGATATTCAGGGCACTGAGTCACATACATCCGCTATCATATATGTATATATATATATTTAAAAAAATTTTTTTTTTATTTATGTGTTTCAGCCAAGTGGCTGCGGTCATGCTGGTGCACCACCATGATTTTCACGTTCCTTGCATGGCTCTTCTCCCCCACCTGACATGGTCCAATCAAGAGTTTTGATGGCACATCTGGTGTATAAGAGAATTTGACACAGCTGCCCTAAACTGCGTCTCATTACGAGCCATTGGTTTGTCTGGTATCGTGGAGAGGAAAGCGTCAAGTTTTGTCTTGAAGACCTCCGCATCCATGTCTTGCATGTCTCTCAAATGTTTTGGCAGGGAATTGAAGAGCTGAGGTCCTCTGAAACCGAGGCTGCTGCAGTATCTCGTTCTTATGTGAGATGCAGTGGACGGTACCTTTGGCACCATGCAGTGGCGACCCGTGCGGGCATTCCTGTAGTACTTGATACCAAAGTTTGGCACCAGTCCTTCCAGTATTTTCCATATGTATATTATTACATATCTCTCCCGCCTGTGCTCCAGGGAGTAGAGACCTAGTGCCTTCAGTCGCTCCCTGTAGTTCATCTGTTGGACTGTGGCGATCTTTCTTGTATAGTGCCGCTGAATTGCCTCGAGTTCTGCTGTCCGCTTAACACTGTGTGGTGACCACAACTGAGAGCAATAGTCTAGGCGGCTCAGAACAAATGTCTTCCATAGAATCAACATGACTTTTTGATCCCTTGTACGGAAAGTCCTCAGTATCCACCGTGCCAGTTGTCTGCACTTTGCTGTCAACTTGACAATGTGCATGTGAAATGATGCATCACTACACATGTTGATGCCCAGGTCTCTTACTGTTTGTGGTTCTGGGATTGCAGTACCTCCAGGCCCTGTGTATGCCAGTTGGGAGGTACTTGTGGTCTTGTAGCGCAGTACTTGAAATTTTTTTGCATTGAACTGCATATTATTTTGCTCTGCCCACTCATATATTGCATTTAGGTCATTCTGCAGGCTTACAATATCATCAGGATTCTTTATTGCCTGAGATATCTTTGTGTCATCAGCATAGCTAGTGACAGTGGCTCTCCGAGTGACCGTGGGCATGTCAAGAAGGGCCACTATGAACAGTAGTGGCCCCAGAACAGTTCCCTGTGGAACACCGCTCAATATTTGTGTTTCCCTAGATAGTTCTCCATTGGCTGCAACTGTCTGACTTCTACCATTCAGGAAGTCATGCAGCCACTCTCCTAATTTACCAGCTATGCCAAGGTTTCGCAGCTTGTGACATATCAAGCCATGATCAACTTTGTCAAAGGCTTTTGCAAAGTCGAGATATATCACATCAACATTTGAATGGTCAAGTAGCTGCTTCAGGACCCAGTCATAATGCTGCAAGAGCTGCGTGAGGCAGCTTCTACCTGGACGGAAACCATGCTGGGTCTCATTCAGCAAGTCATTTTCTTCTAGGAACGCAATCAATCTCCTTCTGACAATTCGTTCCATGACTTTGCTAATATGTGAAGTCAGAGAGATGGGCCTGTAGTTTCCAGCCTCTGCTCTGCTTCCACCTTTATGGATAGGACATATGGTGCCTTCCTTCAGCTTTTTGGGAAGTTTACCATTTGCAAGGAAACTCTGGAAGAGTATCCGGAGTGGTCCTGCTAATTCTTGTTTACACGACTTTAAGAGGACAGCTGGGAAACCATCGGGGCCAGTTGCCGAATTTGAGCTCATTTTATTTATGGCAGCTATCACATCTTCCTCTTCAATGTTGATGTAGGTAATGGATGCAGTCCCCTTCTGCTGAGTGCTATATATATATATATATATATATATATATATATATATATATACATATATATATATACATGTGGTTGGCGTTAGGAAGGGCATCCAGCTGTAGAAACTCTGCCAAATTAGACTGGAGCCTGGTGTTGCCATCCGGTTTCACCAGTCCTCAGTCAAATCGTCCAACCCATGCTAGCATGGAAAGCGGACGTTAAACGATGATGATGATGATGATGATGATATATATCATCATCATCATCATCATCGTTTAACGTCCGCTTTCCATGCTAGCATGGGTTGGACGATTTGACTGAGGACTGGTGAAACCGGATGGCAACACCAGGCTCCAGTCTGATTTGGCAGAGTTTCTACAGCTGGATGCCCTTCCTAACGCCAACCACTCAGAGAGTGTAGTGGGTGCTTTTACGTGTCACCCGCACGAAAACGGCCACGCTCGAAATGGTGTCTTTTATGTGCCACCCGCACAAGCCAGTCCAGGGGCACTGGCAACGATCTCGCTCGAAAATCCTACAGGAGCCAGTCAGGCGGTACTGGCAACGGCCACGCTCAAAATGGTGCATCTCATGTGCCACCCGCACAAGAACCAGTCCAGGGGCACTGGCAACGATCTTACTTGGCTTGCCGGGTCTTCTCACGCACAGCCCATTTCCAAAGGTCTCGGTCCGTAGTCATCGCCTCGGTGAGGCCCAATGTACGAAGGTCTTGCCTCACCACCTCAGCCCAGGTCTTCCTGGGCCTACCTCTTCCACGGGTTCCCTCAACTGTTAGGGTGTGGCACTTTTTCACGCAGCTATCCTCCTCCATTCTCACCACATGTCCATACCAGCGCAATCGTCTCTCTTGCACGCCACAACTGATGCTTCTAATGTTCAGCTTTTCTCTCAAGATACTTACACTCTGACGGGTATTCACATTGACATTACACATCCAACGGAGCATACTGGCTTCATTCCTTGCGAGCTTACGTATGTCCTCAGCAGTTACAGCCCATGTTTCACTGCCATGTAGCATGGTTGTTCGTACGCATGCGTCATACAGTCTGCCTTTTACTCTGAGTGAGAGTCCCTTTGTCGCCAGCAGGGGTAAGAGCTCTCTAAACTTTGCCCAGGCTATTCTTATTCTAGCAGCTACACTTTCAGCGCACCCACCCCCACTACTAACTTGGTCGCCCAGATAGCGGAAGCTATCGACTACCTCTAGTTTTTCACCCTGGAATGAGATAGAAGTTGTTTCCTGTTTGTTTGCAGTCTTTATTGCACCTGAACATCTGCCACAAACAAAAACTAACTTGCTAGTTAACCTGCCTTTGATGTTGCTGCACCTCTTATGTGTCCATAGCTTGCACCGGGTACATCTTATAGAGTTACTACCTACTCCTTTTCTACATACTGAGCAGGGCCATCTACCTGAAGGGGTTTGTGTTTTATCTACCTTCCTACTTATTAGGATTTTGGTTTTAGCTAGGTTGACTCTAAGGCCCTTCAATTCTAGACCTTGCTTCCACACCTGAAACTTCTCCTCTAGTTCTGATAGTGACTCCGCAATTAGGGCAAGGTCATCAGCATAGAGGAGCTCCCAGGGGCAACCTGTCTTGAACTCCTCTGTGATTGCCTGGAGGACTATGGTAAATAATAGGGGGCTGAGGACGGAACCTTGGTGGACCCCTACCTCTACCCGGAATTCATTGCTGTACTCATTTCCAACCCTCACCTTACTGGCCGCATCTCTGTACATGGCTCGCACAGCTCTCACTAGCCATTCTTCTATCCCAAGTTTCCTCATTGACCACCAGATAAGGGATCGGGGGACCCTGTCAAAGGCTTTCTCCATGTCAACGAAAGCCAGGTACAGAGGTTTATCCTTGGCTAGGTATTTCTCTTGCAACTGTCTCACTAGAAATAAGGCATCAGTAGTGCTTTTACCTGGCACGAACCCAAACTGCATCTCATCTAAATTGATTCGCTCCCTAATTAGTTGGGCTATGACCCTCTCTGTAACTTTCATAACCTGATCTAACAGCTTGATGCCTCTGTAATTATTTGTATCTAAAGCGTCCCCTTTACCTTTGTAGCAGTTGACTATGATGCTGCTACACCAGTCATAGGGTATGACTCCTTCGTGTATCACCTGGTTCGTAATACGGGTGACTAGGCTATAGCCAACACTGCCAGATATTTTGAGCATCTCTGCAGTGATTCCTGATGGGCCGGGGGCTTTCCCGGTCTTCATACTCTTAATTGCTTTATCTACCCTGGTACTATCAACTCGGATAGCTGGTCCCTCTATTGGGTCGACATAAGGCAGGCTCTCTTTCTCCCATTCATTCTCTTTATTAAGCAATCTATCGTAGTGGCATCTCCAGACCTCTTTCTTTGCATCCTCATTTAATGCAAGCGTACCATCATCCATGCGAACACATTTCTCTCCTACAACATCACTATTCTCTCTCCTACACTGTCTTGCAACCCGAAATACCTCGAGTCTTTGGTCCTCACGGCGCAGAACATTGGCAAATCTTTCCTTATCTGCTTCCCCTCTGGCTAAATAAACCTGTCGCCTAGCCTCCCTTCTGGCACATTGGTACAATTCCCTGCTACCACCGTTCTTCCAGTCCTTCCAAGCTTGTTTCTTTTGTCTAATAGCCCTGTCTACCTCCTTGTTCCACCACCACGTTACTCTGGGTTGGGAGGGGACCTTACACCACCCACAAATCTGGTCGGTGGCTTTCAACAGGTTGTCCCGCAGAAATCTCCAATGGCGTTAATATATATATATATATATATATACATACATACATACATACATACATACATACATACATATATATATATATATATATGTATATATATATGTATACATACAGACATACAGACATACAGACATATATATATATATATATATATATATATATGTATATGTATATGTATATGTACACACATACACACACACACATAAAATTAACAATAATGCCAAGGATGATAATGATGATAATGGTACCACCACCACCACCACCACCACCACCGCCGCTGCCGCCGCCGCCGCCACCACTACCAATGGCAATAGATATTTATTTATTCAAACCACCCAACCTAACACCATCAATGCCAAACTCTATTGTGTTAGATGTGAATCAGCTCCTCTCAATAGTAGTAGTAGTAGTAGTAGCAGTAGCAGTAGTAGTAGTTCTTATGATGTAGCACCCATCATAAATATATTTGTTATGGGAGGAGTGGGGGCTGCATGGGGGTGGCCTAGGTGGGAAAATTCTATTCTTTTATGGCAGATGCCTTCATCTTTGGTTTCATCATGGTGCTAGAAGATAGTGCTGAAGCAGGGATGGTGTTGGTGGCAGAGATTGTTAAAGTGGAAGTATGATGATGGGGGTGGAGTACTGTGGATGATATAGAAACACACACACACACACACAATAACTCCTCTTATATTAGAGAACACAATATTATTATTATTATTATTATTATTATTATCTTTTTTTGTTGTTCTGACAGTGATTTATGACTTACTTTATAAACTTTCTCTCAGTGAGTTGGCAAAATTGTTAGAGTGTTGGACAAAATTACCTTGTAGTATTATTCTTGCCCTTTATATTCCAAGTTCAAATCTCACTGAGGTCGGCTTGATTTTTTTTATCTCTCTGGGGTCAATAAATTAAAGCCCCTGTTGAGTATTGGGGTCAATGTAATCAATTAAGCCACCTCTTGTATTCATTATTATCAGGATCATCATCATCATCTTCATCATCATCATTATTATTATTATTGTTGTTGTTGTTGTTGTTGCTGTTGTTAGTGCAAAGAACTGGCAGAACTGTTAGCATGCTTTGTGGCATTTTGTCTGTCTTTATGTGTAAATTTCAAATTCTGCCATGATCAACTTTGCTTTTCATCCTTCTGGGGTCAATAAAATGAGTACCGGTTGCATGCTGGGATTGATGTTACTGGCCCTGTGCCAAAATTTGAAACAATTATTTGCTTTTTTTTTTTTAAAACTCAGGTTTTATTGGAACTCCTGGAGTCTTGCATGCATAGCAGATTTGCTACCTGCAGCCTACAATACCATGTTATCTGTTCTATTCAACCATCTTATACTTTTCTGATTATTCTGGATATGCCAAGGTGGCAAACCTTTTGTGACACTTCTACTGGGCACTCTATTCCAATTTCCTTTATATTCCCCTTGATGCCTTCTGATGATTCTGTCCCCCAAGGACCCAACAATAATTAGCAATATCTTCACCTTCGTCATTTTCCATAACCAGGCTATTTTGTACTTAAGAAGATTGTATCTATCTATTTTTTCACCTTCCTTCTTGGCTATTCATGGGTCAGAAGTGCATGCAACATCAACTGTATAACACATGTAGTGCACCATGTCCCCCACCACTGCATCTATTTTGTTATACTCTAAGACCAGATCTGTTTGGATTGGGAAGCCTCACAGGATTTTGCAGGTCTCTGATTCCACCACTCTCTGCACCCTCTGCTCATACCACGCCTTGCTTCTCTCTAGATCCTACCTTTTGCATATTCTCTGATGTAGCATCTTTGCTACCTCATTCTGTTGCCACAACTTATGATGGTTTAGAGCAAGTCTAGCGCATTCGTTCACAATATCGTTCACAATAGTTTCATCCACTCTATCACAGATGCAGCACAGTAGAGACACTTGCTTGTTCCTAAGGTTGACCCTCCAATTCGTGGCCAAAGCTTGGTCTTGTGCTGCCAGTATGGTGCTCTCAGTCTCTTTTTTCAGTGCTTCTTTCTTCAGCCAGTCCCATCTATATTTTCCAATTATTATTATTATTATTGTTCAGTAGTTTTATTTTTATAACGTGCTTTCACTTCACTACCGAGCGCAGCTCTGTGCGCCTTGGGTATGTGCTGTGGTTTGCTGTGGTGCTTTTATGTTTACTGTATTGAAAGTGTTTTGCGTAGAATGTGTGCAGTACCCATTCTACGCAAAACACTATTATTATTATTATTATTATTATTATTATTATCATTATTATTATTATTATTATTATTTAAGACATCGCACAGTATCCAATATCATGAGATTGTTGATTGAAGATATTGTGTCTACTGGGTGTTTGTACTGCCTGTCAAGTCACAAGAAGGACCTCAGACTGACAATCCTTCATGCAATATGAATGCAGTTCCAAATAATGCTGATTTTTGCAATACAACTAAATTGTAGGATATTTCTAAAGTTTTCAGATGTTTCTTCAGGTTGGATGGTATTGAACCCAAAGCTCCAGTGACAATAGGGACAACCTTTATGCTTGACTGTCATAGCTGCCACATCTTAGTGATCTCAATTCTCAGTTCTCCATATTTATCAATGTTTTCTCTTTCCTTCATGATGATATGTTGATCTCCTGGCACTGCTACGTCAATTATTAGGCACTTTTGTTTGTCCCTCCTAAAGTTTACTATGTCCGGCCTTCGGTGCTCTAACACTTTATCTGTCTGGAAATCAAAGTCCGAAAGGATTTTTGCCTTCCCCTTCTCATCCATTACCTTTTCTGGTGTATGTTGGTACCAAACACCCGTTACATCATATCCATACTGCTAGCATAATATCCAGTGAAGGTTTTGGGCTACCTTGTCATGTCTATGCTTGTACTCTTTCTGTGCAAGACTTTCACAAGTACTAACAATGCAAGTCACACTTTCGATCCTTTTCCCGTACATTCTGCAGAGGTTTGATGCTCTTGTGTGGTGTATATCCCTTTTCAGTGAGTTGGTATTCAATGCCTGATCCTAGGCAGTGCTTAGGCATCCAGTATTCTTTTTTAGGTCACTCTTGCTGAGTCACCTACATGATGCTTCCTCGTCTTTTAATTTGTTGGTTTCACGGTGGAACTGACCATGTAATTCCATATGGAGTAGGGTTTCTTCTCTCTTGTTGGCTGTTCATGATTGGAATTCATGAGCCCTCTCAAGTCCAGTTTTGGTAAATCCCTCTGCATTAGCAGCATACTGTAGCAAGTCTTGTTTGCTGTTTACCAAATAGTCTGTCATGTTTCTTCTTTCACTGTTGATGCACTCCTCTACGCTAATCTCTATTATTTCATATTATAAAAGGTTTTTGTTTTGCATTAAATGATTTATAAGTTTCATAAAGATTGTTCCTTATTTTTTCCTTTAACATGGCATTGGAAGTAAATTTTATTTTGCAGGTAAAACCTTTTTTTGACAGAACTCTGATGGATGAGTTTCTACCAGATATTTTCAAAAAAGTGCAATGCCAGTCATTATGCCTCATCTAAAAATAATTGAAAATGTCATTTCTTTGTGAAATCAATTCAACCCTCTTCATATAAAACTGTTCTGTGATACAAACTTCATGTTTTAGAGGATTTAAATTAAAATCTTCCATCAAAATTTCATATTAATTCATGTTCCAGGCACCAGCTAAATAATGACAAAGTTATTTTAGTAAATTCTTTGGTATTTTCAAAATTAACTGAAACAAAAATACTTTATTTCAACAGAAATATTGTAACAAAAGAGTTAAAGGGTTCTTTAACCCAGTCATCAAAATTTCATGTTAATGTAAGTTCCAAACACCAATTTAATAAAGACAAAATTATTTTTTTTCATTTTCATTATTTTCAAAATTAATTGAAGCAGAATCAGTGTACTTCAACAGAATTAAGACAATGAATGGATTAAACAAAGAAATTCACGTAATGTTACACTTATACCGTATTCATCCTATGTATGAATAAATACTTGAGAATAATGCTTCATTCATTCAACAGGGAACAGCTTCATTAATTTCTTCTGCTGCATTTCCAGATTTCTCTTCTGAAAGGACATGAGTTCCAGAAGACTGGTTTGTCCTTGACACATTACAAGAAAATTAAATCTTTGGTGTTGATCTAATGACCCATTAAAAGTTATGGCATGTTTTCATTTCACCTTCATTTTAAGTGTAAATTAGAAGTTTTGACACACAGAAGAGATTTTTCCCATTTTTTTTTTTTTTTCTGGTGAATTTTTGAACGCAATAAAACTTGACAGATGTTCAACTTAATCATTAATCCTTATGTTATGAAATTTCTCTTGAAATACACTGACTTTATTTCAATTATTTTTTTAATAATAATAATAGTGAATTTAGTAAAATAACTTTACCAGTATTTAACTGGTGTTTGGAACATAAATTAACATGAAATTTTCAAGGAAGGTTTTTGTTTAGATCACTTCCACCCTTTTGATACCATATTTCTGTTGACATGCCCCTGCCTTTGTTTCAATTAATTTTGAAAATAATGGAGAATTTAGTAAAATAACTTTGTAACTATTAAACTGGTGTTTGAAACATAAGATAACTTGAAATTTTGATGAAGGATTTACTTTAGATTGGTTTAAGACAGGAAATTTGTGCCATAATAGCAGTGTCTGGTGGGTTGGTATCAAAAGGATTAAGTAATTAGACAAATAAAAACACATACATTAGAGTTCAATGTTGAAAAAAAAAAGATAATTAAGAATGAAAATAAGGAAAAGTGTGCGAGAAAGATAATGTTAAAAAAAAAGGGAGATGGAGAGTCAGATTGCGAAAGAGAGGAGAAATAAAACTGAAGATAAAACCAGGAAAATAAATCAGCAAAACAGTTTTGCAATGAAATTTCATGGAATAACATTTCAAACATGTGTGTAGATTCTTAAGTTTTTATGGATTTTGTTATACTTTTTCCTTTCATTCTTTTCTTTAGAATCAGTAAGAAGCTCTCCATTGCTAAATGATAGCCTTAAACAAAAATAATGGTTTTATGAGCATTTTACTTCCTATATACATTTTCAGACAGATTATTATTTTTTTTTTTTCAGAAACTTGTAGATTTTATGAGTTGTATACTTTATAAATCCTCTATTAATGATGGTGTCCCAGCATGGCTGCAGCTCTCAAGCTAAATCTAATTAAAGAGTTATTAGGAACAGAACAACAAATAGGTATCATATTTTATAAGTTACGTCACTACACACACACACACACACACACACACACACACATATATACTATATATACATATTTATATATATAAATATTGTATAATCACCAGCATCACTACCACCACCACCACCACCACCACCACCACCACCAGTAATATTCTGTATACTTAACACCTAATAATATATTGGTATATCTTTTTTTCTACCTCTGACGAGATTCTGTTTTATAAACTGATTTGATTATTACAATTACAATCTTTAAAGTACGAATCGAAACAGCTGTTAGAGACTATGTTTATTTTTGTAGTTAATAAATATACTTATTAATTGATTTATCTCCATTTTCTTATTTTTCTTATACACACACACATGTATGGAAATGTGCTGTGCGTGAGAAGACCCGGCAAGCCAAGTAAGATCATTGCCAGTGCCCCTGGACTGGCTCTTGTGCGGGTGGCACATGAGATGCACCATTTTGAGTGTGGCCGTTGCCAGTACCGCCTGACTGGCTCCCGTAGGATTTTCGAGTGAGATCGTTGCCAGTGCCCCTGGACTGGCTTGTGCGGGTGGCACATAAAAGACACCATTTCGAGCGTGGCCGTTTTCGTGCGGGTGACACGTAAAAGCACCCACTACACTCTCTGAGTGGTTGGCGTTAGGAAGGGCATCCAGTTGTAGAAACTCTGCCAAATTAGATTGGAGCCTGGTGTTGCCATCCGGTTTCACCAGTCCTCAGTCAAATTGTCCAACCCATGCTAGCATGGAAGGCGGATGTTAAACGATGATGATGATGATATATATATATATAAATTTATATACATAAGGATAAGATCATTATTTAAAATACCGATCTTATCAGGTGGCCAGCATGGGAATAAAAACCTCAAAAGTAATGATTATTATTAAAATTATAATTTAGGGTATCCAAGAGATACCACCATGCTGGAAATAGCAGCCAAAACTCGACTCTAAAACCACATTAAATGTTCATACACCACCAGGAGAGAAGACAAAGTAATTTTTTTGCTAGTTTATTTTGTCTCTTTGTCTTCTCTCCTGGTGCTGTATGAACATTTAATGTGGTTTTAGAGTCGAGTTTTGGCTGCTATTTCAAGCATGGTGGTATCTCTTAGATACCCTTAATTATAATTTTAATATATATACATACATGCATATATATATCATCATCATAATCATCATCGTTTAACGTCTACTTTCCATGCCAGCATGGGTTGGACGATTTGACTGAGGACTGGCAAGCCAGGAGGCTGCACCAGGTTCCAATCTGATCTGGCAGAGTTTCTACAGCTAGATGTCCTTCCTAACACCAACCACTCCGAGAGTGTAGTGGGTGCTTTTACATGCCACTGGTACGAAAGCCAGTCACACGTACTGGCAATGGCCATGCTCAAAAAGGTGTTTTTTATGTGCCACCTGCATGGGAGCCAGTCCAGTGGCACTGGCAATAACCTCGCTCATGATTTTCTAAACGTACCACCAGCACAAGTGCTAGAAGGTAACGCTGGTAACGATTACGCTCTAATGGTGCTATTTACATG